>NC_090230.1:40773539-41073539 GCF_024489055.1 Chanodichthys erythropterus | reverse complement strand
AGTCGAAAACACTGAGCGCTGTTCAGCATTCTTTTTCGTGAGCATTTAAATGTGCAGCCTAGAGCAACATCTTCTGTTAAAAATCTAAGAATCGATTAGAGAGAGAAAATATCAGAATTGATCTAGAATCATTGTATTGTGAATTGAGAATTGAGAATCGATATATTGACCCAGCCCTAGTAATTACATGGCGTGAACGCAGCATAAGCTCATTGTTTTAGTTCAGGAGGAACTGTAAAAGGCGGCTGCTGTTTGTTTGCTGTGCTTGGTAACTGTCAACAACTCTACATTACCTTATGGCTCATCATCTCATTGATGACGTGTGATATCTGTGTGAGTAGGTTGTGTGGAGGTATGGAAATACCTAGGTTGACAGGCAGGTAGGACATCCATATCATTACTTTCGGACGATTGCATTCATTGCATTCAGACCGAATAAGCAAGTAAGCAATTTCTGAGAATCACTGTTGATATTTGAAACAACACCCAAACAAACACACCCCTCCCTTCATTCCTCCACCCCCAAACAACAAACACGCTACACAGGCAACCACTAACAGCTTGTGCATCGTACAGCTCGCGCAGCTGTCATCAGCTGTGATTCAACAAAAACAACAGCATACAGCAGCATATCTTGCTTCTGTGAAACAGCAAAAACCAAAGTTACATTTTTCCTACAAATGTCCAGCTTGCTCACTCTCTCTTCTCCTCCATCATGACCATAAATGCCCCATATTTCTGACTGGCAACAAGAGTGTTTTGGTTCTCCATTCCACTTTTTTTTCTCCTATTTACACAGCCAGTACTATGTACAAACACAATATTTTTGTATATTTTTGTATAATATTCTTTAAGCACACCCACAGAACAGAAATTGTTTGTATAGGTATTGATTTAATTTTTAAACAGCGTTCTCAGAAATTGCCTACTGAAGCTTTAAGTATGGCGTCTATCCTGACTAAGGTTATGTGGTTCTTCAGAGTTCTCAATGTTAATGTACTGGTTCTTTGTTTATAGGTTCTTTGTTTATCTGGGTTCTTTAAAGTGCCAGATCTAAAAGCAAAGAAATTTTATAGGAAAGAGTGTTGGGTCTTTGTTCTATAGCCTTGGATTTTAGGTACCTTTGCTCAAAGACAAAATATTACACATGGATTTTAAAGATTACACTCCAAATTCTGTCCAGGATTTGCTCTATCGATCAGGGAGCACTCTCAATGCAAACGTGCCGTGATATCAACATCTGTTTTGATCGATCCCTGTCTAAGAGGAGAGAAACCCATTTGTTCTAATGGTAGCATCTGCATTTCCATATTTCTTTCAGTACATTCTCAGCTAAAAGTGATGGTCAGTGACAAAGACCTGCACTGTAGCCAGAAGATTAACTGTAAATTAAGTTGTAAAGGAGCTGTGCTTCCTTAGATATTTATTAGATGCTCATGAAGGCTCAGTTTTGGCTCTATCATCTTGAGCAGTTTGTTTTCCCACAGGACTTGGCTCTATTAAACTGATTATGGGTAGGCGGGCTATTCTTGTGATTTTTATTTGATTTTGAGGTTCAGGTAATGACTTGGGCTGGATTTCCCGAAACCTTCTTAACCCTACGCCATTCTTAAATTATACCTTAAGCTGTACCTTAACGTTAATACGTCTGTAAGTCATACTTTCGTAAGGTTGGTCTGGACCATTCTTAGCTATACCTTGTCACTGTTGACAGTCAATACGAATATAATTCTGAAGCTGTAATACACCCAGTGTTCGATTAGGATTATGGCATAGAATAAAATGCAAAGATTCGGTACTAAATTCAAATGTGCTTTAGCGCTGATCCAGAGACAGATGCACACCCTGCACTTGTCGTGTCACAACTATTCGCTGTTTTTAACCTCATCAGGTTTATTTTGCCTCAGACTTTTAAATGCACATTTGAATTAAGTAGGCTACTGCATGAAAAAAGACATTTGTAGTTTGTTAAAATCAAATTCCATACACTGATGTACGGAAGAGGATTAGGGCCAAGCAATAATAAAAAAATAAAACCATCTCGAGATTAAAGTTGTTAAATTTAGAGAAAAAACTCTAAATTTCGGGAAAAAAGTCGAGATAAAATGTTGAGAATAAAGTCATTAAATTACGAGAACAAATTTGTTAAATTACGAATTTGTTCTCATAATTTAACGACTTTTTTCTTGTAATTTAATGACTTTATTCTCAACATTTTATCTTGACTTTTTTCTCGAAATTTAACAACATTTTTCTCGGAATTTAATGAATTTATTCTCAACATTTTATTTCAACTTTTTTCTCGAAATTCAACGAGTTTTTTCTCGAAATTTAACAACTTTAATTTTTATTTTTTTATTATTGCTTGGCCCTAATCCTCTTCCGTACTGATGTCTATGGAAGCTGCAACAATAACCCTTTCAGTTATATAATTTGACGAAGTGCTTTATTCATATCAGATACACATTGTGTATTAAACAATAAAGTTTACTCTATTCTTCTCCCAGTTCACCGCCACATACTTATATATATTTCTGTGAATATTTAATAAATCCAACAGCTCTGACTTGCCATGCAAACTCATTGCACGACAAAACACATTCACTTCCACATATTTTACAATCAGAATATATCATAAAATTCATGATATAGTTAACACATTTGTGAATATTTTGCAAAAAAAAGAAAAAGAAAAAACAATATAAACGCAATACCTAGGGGCCTACATGTCTGTCAGCTGCATGACGCGGAATTAAAACATTCTAAAATAATGGTCGCCTTAAACTCATGCTGATGGGGGCTCCGCGCCCCCAGAATATATAGATAAATTACAATATAGATTTAGTTTGCAATTTGGATTAATTTTATAACATCCCATGAGTCCTGATAAAAGCAATTTCTACTTCTGAAGTGCTTCTTTTTATAAAGAACACTTATTTCTCACATAATGCAGTGAAGCAGCCCCTGTTTAGAGTGAATTATTTATTCTCGAGCCATCGATATCAACCAATTCAGCACCACCGCCATGGACAGCACCTGGTAACGTCGCATTTAAGAAGATAAACCTTAAGCAACCTCCTAAGGGATAGTTCGGGGAACACACCTAGAAACGGTATATCTTCAGTTAAGGTCTACTTTTAGAGTCTTCGTAGCGCGCTAAGAGACAACGTTATCGGGAAATACAGTTTTGGGCTGTTATGCTACCATAAACAAATTGAGAGCTTTGTGTTAACAATGGTGGTGTTAATAATGGTGTCGTGGTGCTGCAGACTGCTATTATCACTGTATTATACTTCACTTTTCACTTATAGTCTATGTCCTTTGTCCTGCCTAGGCTTTGAATTGAGTGTTTTTCTTAGGATTGAAGATGCATTGAATGCATTTCAGCTATTATATGGACAGTGGATAATGATGTAGAAAACTATATTACTGATGGTTTGGTAGTATCTTATTCTGTTGCCCAGTAGGGTTGCCTGGCAACATTGCCTTAAAAATCCTATTTCCACTGTCATGAGCCTCTTTCCTGATGTTAGAGGCACATATTAGTTTGCGCCCCAGTGTTTCACGTGAGCCCTCCAGAGACCTACAAACCTCAATTGCACTAAACTAAAAACTAAATGCAAATCTAAAACATTTCCACAGTTTTACAGAGCATGGTTCTGCTCTGTATAGTGCCGTTTGTTATATTTGGTTTCCTTATCTGTGTCTCATGCAGTAGGCTCTCTCTTCTTCTCTATTTGAATGTGCTTCTGTAGCATCATTTTGGAAATAAAGTTGGGGGGAGTGAATGAACAGTGCTCTCTTCCACTCTCATTACACACAAATGAGGTGCCCTTGAGCAAGGCCCCTAACCCCCAAAAAATGCCTGTCCACTGCTCCAGGTGTGTGTTCATGGTGTGAGTGTGAGTGTGTGTTGTTCACTGCTGTGTGTGTGTACTATGTGTGAAATGCAGAGCACATATTCTGAGTATGGGAAACCATACTTGGCTACACGTCAGGTCACTTTCACTTTTTCAGCTGATTTAAAAACATTGTTGAGCTACACTGTGTGCAGAATTATTAGGCAAGTTTATTTTCTGATCATATTTTTTTTCCAAAGCAAATTTTACCAATTCCAATCCACATCAATCTTAATAACTACTATTAATATTGTTTTTAATAATTTATAAGTGATATATAATTGTTCATGAAGGCTGGAAATGAAAAATGCCTTATATTCTGGTGTGCATAATTATTAGGCAGGTTTTCTTTTACAGGCATAATGAGCCAAAAAAGAGATTTAAATTATTAAATACTCATGAGAAGGATGCAATACTAGAAATTGCAAAGTTAAAGCATGACCAAGGGACAGCAAAATGCTCATTGGGTCAGCGGGGTCATACAAAAACAGCTGGAGAAGAAAAGACACATGTTAACTGCAAAATAATTAAGAATTAAGGTGAAGAATTAAGTGTGAAACCATCAGGAACCCACCTGGAGTCTCCAGAAGTGCGAGGTGTCAGGATCTCAGAGACTTAGGTTAGCTAAAGAATCCTAAAAAATGACCCGCTCTTAATAAGAATCACAAGCTGAAGTGTTATAAAATACATGAAGACTGGGTTTTTATAGGCCTTATAGACAGACAACTTGAGAGTGACTCCTGTTTTTCTAGTAATTCCTGTAATTTCTAGTTCATTAAGTGAATTACACATAGTTACAAGTAATTATCATATGTCAATATGTATAAAGTCTCCTACAATAATTCCATGACTTTACATTTACAAAAAGATTTTTGCCATATTTTCCTCTAAAAATATCCTTGATCAGATAAATTTTCATGTGATGCAAATAACTTGTTTTCCTTATTTGACTTTTTTTTTTTTTTTTTTTTAAATATTTTAATAATGAAGCTTGCTAAATTTTGTTAAAGGGTAAGTTCACTCAAAAATTTAAATTCTGTCATTAATTACTAACCCTTGTGTCGTTTCATAGAGATCCAAAGCAACTACAAATCCAAGGTCCAGAAAGGTAGGAAAAAGACATCAGTAAAGTAGACTCTAGTGGCTTAAACTCAATTTTTGAAGCGATGTGAGTGCTTAGTTTTTGTTCATTAGGTCATTATTTACTCATGCTGTCCAAAAACTTTGTTGTAATTTTTTTCCATGGAGCACAATAGAAGTTTTTACATAGATTCTTCCCCATACAAGGACTGTCCAGTCTCCAAAATGGACAAAAAAGAAACAAAAATACCCCATAATAATAGTTTACACTCCTACTCATGCTTTTTTCCAAATCTTCTGAACGCATAATGATAACTTTTTATTCACTGTTAATCTTTACCCCTGCTGGAGCCTACAAATAAAAAATGATTTGCGCTGGGATGGAATTACTCAATTTCTGTTCTTTTCCTCACATAAAGCTATCATGCGGCTTTAGAAAAGTTATGTTCTACGGAAGAAAGAAAGTCAGGTAGCCCCTGTTATCTAGGCGAAGAATACCAGCACCGGTTCTGCTGATGATCAACATGACCTGACATAGTGTACATGCATTTCCATTGTTGTGGAGACAGAGTACACATTTTCATGCTGAATGCTGGTTTCTCATCCATCTCACACAGTTTTAACATTTAATTAGCATCTGCTTCAGTCCAATTTTTGATTTAAGGTCAGTCAGTTTCCTGACTGCTTAGAAATGTCTGAAAAGCACAATTGTGTTTTTTTCTAAGTGGTTAGTGTGTGTGAATCAGTAATCAAATTATTATAATTTTTTTCAACCTGACTTATGTACTCAGTATTAATTGATTTCAGTCAATAATTCTTTAATTATTTATTTTTGAATGTTCACAAAAACACAGAATACATTTTGAAACTGATGTCTGGATGTTCCACATCAGTAACAATATCTAAGCCCACAACCAGGCAATAAAAACATTTTTAATGTTACTGGTCAGGAGGTTTCTGTTTTTTTTTTCTTTTGATTTATTGATCTGGTATTTGCTACTTCAGCAGCTTTAGTAATCAGCGTTATCTAATGTACACTGCCTGCTGCATAGATGCCCATTAGTCAGCCAGATGGTTGTCATCATTTAATATGCTTGTTCTGGACATGCCTCTTTAATGAATTTGCAGCGATTATTCTGATTAGTGTCTAAAAATGAGCTAACTTGTTTGTTTGGACAAGTTTTTAAGTACTGATGTTCCCTGAGGGCCACATAAGGATTTCAGTAATTGTGTGAAAAACATGTAATCTTGGTTGCAGAAGAGCAAAACTAATTTTGAAGTCACAGATTGAATGTTTTTTTTTAATACTTTATTTTTGGTTTTCATAAACAGGGATCCATTGATAGCAGTGACAATAAGTTGTACTATTATACAGTACAGTCCAAAAGTTTGGAACCACTAAGATTTTTAATGTTTTTAAAAGAAGTTTCGTCTGCTCACCAAGGCTACATTTATTTAATTAAAAATACAGTAAAAAAACAGTAATATTGTGAAATATTATTACAATTTAAAATAACTGTACTATTTAAATATATTTGACAAAGTAATTTATTCCTGTGATGGCAAAGCTGAATTTTCAGCATCGTTACTCCAGTCTTCAGTGTCACATGATCCTTCAGAAATCATTCTAATATGCTGATCTGCTGCTCAAGAAACATTTATGATTATTTTTAATGTTGAAAACAGTTGTGTACTTTTTTTTTCAGGATTCCTTGATGAATAGAAAGTTCAAAAGAACAGCATTTATCTGAAATACAAAGCTTCTGTAGCATTATACACTACCGTTCAAAAGTTTGGGGTCAGTAAGAATTTTTATTTATTTATTTTTTTTAAAGAAATTAAATAAATGAATACTTTTATTCAGCAAGGATGCATTAAATCAATCAAAAGTGGCAGTAAAGACATTTATAATGTTACAAAAGATTAGATTTCAGATAAACACTGTTCTTTTGAACTTTCTATTCATCAAATAATCCTGAAAAAAAATATTGTACACAAATATTTTGTACAATTGTACACATTAAATGTTTCTTGAGCAGCAGATCAGCATATTAGAATGATTTCTGAAGGATCATGTGACACTGAAGACTGGAGTAATGATGCTGAAAATTCAGCTTTGCATCACAGGAATAAATTACTTTGTGAAATATATTCAAATAGAAAACAGTTATTTTAAATTGTAATAATATTTCACAATATTACTGTTTTTTACTGTATTTTTAATTAATGAATTAAAAATATGTAATAATAATGAATATTAAATACACACACATTGGGTTTCCATGTTTTATGAGGACTTTCCATAGGCATAATGATTTTTGTACTGTAAAACTGTACATTCTGTCCCCCTACACTAACCCTACCCCTAAACTAACCCATCACAGAAAACTTTCTGCTATTTTAGATAAAAAAAAAAAAAAAAAAAGATCTGTATGATTTATAAGCTTGTTTCCTCATGGGGACCCACAAATGTCCCCCACAAGGTCAAGATTTACTGGTATTACTATTCTTGTGGGGACATTTGGTCCCCACAACATAGGAAATACACACACACACACACATACACACGCGAACATATTTTCACTGACTTGCACTTTCTAACAAGGGATACAACATTCAGTCTGGTGTGTCATTCAATCTTTTCCAACTGGCTTATACATATTTGATAGAAAAAAACATGTTTTTTAGTTCTTGGTCGCCAAATATAGATTTAAACGAAGTCACAGACAGCCAGCACAAACAGAAACAGTCTACTAAAAAGACTAAAACAAAAGATAATATAAAAAATGGTAATATAATGGTTATATTGTGACTGGATGTGATGTTTCTCTTCCTCTGTGTTTAGCATTCAGACTCAAAGCTTAACAATAAGGACGGTCTACTGGCCTTGGGTCAGTGTGAGAGAGTTCTGGGTCAGTTGACTGAGCTGTTACTTGCCCTGTTGGCTCAGCACTATATCCACAGCAGCATATCTTTAATCTTGTACATTTATTTTATCCTGTGCTAACTTTCTTTGACATCTAGTTGCAAAATGTGCCTATTAACTTTTTAAGCTGGTCAGCCACTATTATTAATTATCTAACTGGCTGACATAAATGAGGTTTGAAATTGCAGAAATGACTAGTCTTGTTAGCATCAGCAGGAATTGGCTGAAAATTTCAAACCAAAAAGTAAGATCTTGCCATGTATGCTATCATTTTCCAGGATGATTTTATGAATTTATTGCTGTCTTGGAGTTTCCTGTATAATTATTACAAATATTGTCTTAGTGAAGAAAATGTAACATATGATGTAAAACTATATGTGTGGACAAAGATATATAAATAATCATTCTAGAATAGTTAAAAATTCAAATGAAGTCTGAACTACTGGCTGGTGGACAGAAAGATTTCTGTTGAGCCCTGGCGGCTAGAATAATTATATTGAAACACCTCTAAAACAACAGTATCAAAAATATTGTTCCATGTGGAGTTGTTTTTCATTACCAGAACTCTGGTACCTGTGGCATTATCTTCCTGACTTGAGGCTGTATGATGATGACTTGGTGTTTATAAGCTGGAAGCTTTATTAATTTAGCCTGCGCTCTAAGCATTTATACAGTTTTCAGAATGATAAAAACAGGGCAAATTGGAGCAGTAAATTTGTGGTTCAAGAAAAGAATCTAGTTATTTCAGACTTTTTTTTAATAATAATAATAAATGTCAGTAACCTATAAGAGTGTCTGAATTGTTGTATACAGGCCTTAAAAAGTCTTAATTCACCCTTGCACAAATTAAGGCATTTAGAAGGTTTTAAATCAGAGCAGAAAGTCTAAAATTCATAGTTTCAAAGTCATGGCATATAGCAAGTCAGGAATTATAGCAAGCATAGTTCAATTAGGACATTTAAGTAGTTTTTATAAACGTACCCCAGACAAAAGTATGTGTGCATCTTGAGACAAAACAATGGCACTGACATATTGTAAGAGATGTCAGTACAAGTTGCTTTCAGTTAAAACTCTCAAACATGCATTTTAGTTTAGGACTAGCTTAAGCCTAGTCTGTGAAACTGGGGTAAATGTTGCATGTGAAATAATTTAAAGGGTTAGTTCACCCAATATTGAAAATTCAGTCATTAATTACAAACCCTCATGTCATTACACATCTGTAAGACCTTCGTTCCTCTTCAGAACACAAATTAAGATCTTTTTTCATAAAATCCGATGGCTCAGTGAGGCATCCATTGCCTCATTTCCTTTTTCAATGCCCAGAAAGAATGACAGAAATGACAGAATTTTAATTTTTGGGTGAACTAGCCCTTTAATATCTTCCTCAGTATTGTTGTCCTGTTTTCCATTTCCAATACAAATACCTAATGGTACATATTAGAAACTTTTTAAAGGTTACCATCCCAGTAACAGCTTTTGTACCTTTTTTTTCTGAGAGTGTAGTGAGAATTGGTCCCCAAACTAAACTTACCAATTAATATTTAGATGTAAAATGACATAATATATGAAGTCTTGTTTTATATGAAACTGATCAAAATGAAGTGAGTTTATGATTAAAACAATCTGTCATTGGGCTCAGAAGTCTTTATAACTCATTGACATATTTATTCTTGTCTTAGTCATAAATGCACTTAATTTTGTAAAATTTTTCGAGATTTCATTTTACATTTGCATCTACTGTAAATGTATCTTGATTTAAAGATTTTTATTTTACTAATATGTGCACTTTTGATACCATTACTGTATGCACGTCTGAAGTACTAATATGCACTCTTTAGGTACAAATGTGTATCTTTTGAAAGGGTACTGCCCCAGTTACAACTTTTGTACCCTTTTTTTTCTGAGTGTGTTAACTAGTTACTTATTAGCTTGCATATTTCTAGCATATTTGCAGTTTATTAGAACTTATAAAGCACATATTAAGCTACGTTTACACGTGGGCGGCTTACATAAACGGACATTTCAACCTCTCCGGTTTCAAAAATAACATCTTGCACACGTCAGTTTTCAGAAAAGTGTTCATTTACACGTACCCGTGTATATATGACGTCAAGAGTGTAACGAGCAGCTCAAGCCCACGTAAGCCAATCAGAATCCCGAATTCCTCTTGAAGTGATTCGAAGTTGTTGCAAAATTGCTGATCTCCGAGCACTCATTCGTCTCTGCTCCTCCACATAATGGAGCAGCTGTATTTGCAAATGCAAACACACGAGAAGAGTTTGCACCAACATAAATGCGACTGCTACTCTAAACGCTTCCATGATCACATGTAAACATAGGTGTGAGATCTGGCGCATACTGTGACGGTGGCTGCCTAAACACCCGTTTGTCTCAGTTTACATGCTAACGTGCAAACGAAGATCTTCAAAATCTCCACTCTGGCCGGAGTTTTTAGAAAGACTGGTTCTCAGAGGCAAAATCTCCGTTTGCGTGTAAACGAAGGGCGCAAACAGTGGGAAGTCTCCGTTTTTCAAAATAACCATGTATGTGTAAACGGGGCCTTAATGCCTTAATCTGCATGACCATATTCTATATCCCTTAATTAAAGGTGGGATCAGCAGATTTTGGACATTATTGATATTTGAAATCAACCCAAACAAACCCACCGCTCTCTTCATTGCTCCACCTCCAAAAGTCACACTCCAATTCTAACCACCCTGCTCCGAGTTGGTCTCAAACCCTGGCCTGATTGCTGCTGTCATGTGAGGCGAGTGCACTAACAGTGATGCTAAACACTGCATTCTCTTGCTGTCGTCAGTGTGCAGTGTTTACCTGCACAACTCTCAGCTGGCCTCTGCTACGCAAGCATTTTTTAGAGTGGATGTCTGTTTATCAAAGCTGATGTGCAACAAAATGCTTCACGAAAAATAAAGCGCAGTTGATGAACGAACGACAAGGAAGCACAAAAAAAGAACGTACAGTACACAAGAGTTAATACAAAGTGTTTTTTTGTTAGTCACCAACAGCACAGCAGCTCCAGACAATCAAAACCCAGTATTACTCACATGTGAAGCCGAATGAAAGCAGCCTCTGCATCTGTTTTCAGGCCTTCCCGCTTAGCTCTCTCCAGCTCTGGAATTCGCTTTTCTAATATAAACGCGTGTCCTAAATCGCTTGCCCACTCATAAACCTTCATTCCAGTGATATTCTTTTGAGCTTTTGTGTTCCCCAAACTAAAGTGTGACCTCTTGATTTAAAAATCTTTAGACTATTGCACTGGAAACAAGACAACAATGCTTAGGAAGAGTTATGAAGTTATTTCTATATTACAGATTTTGAAAATTCATTCAGATATGTATTACAAAGTAATGGATATTTGTTGGAAGTTGTTTTTTTTCCCCTTCAAACTCTGAAGTGTTGCTAATACAACTCATTGTGTTTTTCCCTAGGTATTTACAGTTAGAGAACATATTGACGTAATGTGTTCCCTTAAATTCAGACAGTGTTTCCTTAAATTTTCTTTATTTGGTCTTAAAAGTCTTAAATTTACCTTCACAAAAACCTGCTGTTTACCCCCTTTCTGTAATTTTTTTTAATGCATAAGGAAACGTTATGGTGCGGAATAGACCACATATTTCAGTTATAGTCTTATACAGAAGTTATATAAGACTAACCAGCTATAACTAGCACTGGTTGTTGAATAAACCAAAAATATAAAATATATTTGTGCTAAGCTGCAAATACCCTGACATCTTTTGTCATTTCAGTGGCTTATTAAATTGTATTATTCACCAGCGCCCAATGTGACATATAGACATTGTGACATATAGCTGCAGACTGAGCAGCGTATTTCTTGTATATAAGTCTGTTAGAGACAAGGACATGTGATAAAGTGTTGGGAGAGCCACCCACCCTCACAATTTATCACAAATCCACTTTGTGATGAGTGTCAATGAGAGCCAATAAGAAAAAACACAAACGAGAATTTATTATGCAAAATTAAGCTGTTAGAGTGTTATTTTTTATTGCGAAAAAGCAGAATGTTTAACTTGTATATTCTGGCCTGATGCCTTTCTTTGTCATGTCAGATGGAAAGAAGAATAATTGCGTCATATTTTCCGATTACCAAATACAGCATTGTCGCCATGCGCTATTAGTGCGTGCTTTAGGTATGTTTTTACTGTAGCATCTGTAGCCGTAATTGTGCATGGTTAGGATTGTAAAATTAATATGCAAAAGATACACTCTCCAAATCTTTAGTTTACATCAAAGGTCAAACTCAATCGAACTCTGCTGTATTTTATCAGCGTTTGCTTGTGCTTTCCCATCTACCACTGCTGGAGGGCTTCCAATCATCTAATTTGCCCTGATGGAACCACAAATTACTGTGGTGATTTAAAGAGCTTTTCATCAATGTCCTTTTTGTACTTTCATAACTTTTCCTTCTCTTCCTTCTGCCATCTTCTCAGTGCTGCAAGCAGCATCCATGATGGCTAGCAGGGCGGTGACAGAAGGCTGCCCTCTTGGCCAGTTTCCCTGTGGGAACATGAGTGTGTGTTTGCCCCAGGTCCTTCAGTGTAATGGCCACAAGGACTGCAAGAATGGAGCAGATGAGGAACACTGTGGTGAGGCCATATATATCTACCTTTTTCATATTGCTGACTGCACAAAATTTAGTAGATGCACTTAAAGCTGTTCTCAATTCAGTTTTTCTGTCCATGGAGAAATCCTGACATTTATATTTATATCTTTAAAGTTTCATCTTAGATTTTTACATTGACTTTCTTATACAAAGACTTGCTTTTACTTTCTGCAGGGGACAACAGCGGATGGGCGGATATTTTTGATCGCACCATTAAAAAGGCAGAGCCACAGGACCTTCCTAATGACTGCTGTATGTGCCTCAGTCTTGATCTGATTTCCTTTGGAAGAGACACAGGAATACATAGATTAGCATAAGTGTTTTAAAAAAAAAAAAAAACAAGTCCAAAATGCTGCTGCAATTTTCATGTAAGGCCAGACTCAGATTTTCCGAGTCTGATGAATTTACATCCTTAGCCTTCAATAGTCTACTTGGCACTTCTTAAGCCAGAAATGCTATAGGCTGCGTTTTACTGTAATGCGTCGTAAATCTGCATGGGTTTTACAATCTTGTAGAAGCACCTGGTTTGAAATTGATTTGCTTTCAAAGTCCAGATACCAGGAACTTCGTATTAATCTGAAAAATTGGGTTGGGGGAACATTATAAACTTTTATGAATATGGATCATGAATGTTCATTTTTTGACACTTGCCTAGTTATCGTCCTCACTGATTTGCTGAGAGGCAGGTAAGTGGGCATGAACCATAGTTGAATTATTGCTTATCTGTTTGGTTTACTGACAGCACTGGTTAGCAGATATTTGGTCTTAAGGTTGTCCTTTTATCCAGACTTTTTTACTTCTTTTTTTCTTGAAATTGCTATGACTTTTGAAGACTGCAGATTAAATACAATTTAAACATTGTCTTACATATTTATTTAATAAACACACAAGTAGTATCACTAATACTGTGTAACTAGATAATATTTATGACATTTTTATGCATTCCTTCCCTGAGGATTTATTTTCTTCCATTTTGTCTCCTACAAGCTTAATGGAATTTTGTTGAAATAATAGCTAAATCAATGTGAAATGTTATACAAAATGTATATCTTATAGGTGTAATATTAGGGAACACATACTCACTATTAACTAGTTGCTTATCAACATGCATATTACTAGCATATTGCCTGTTTATTAGTACTAACAGTATAAAGCACATATTAAAGGTGCCCTAGATTCAAAAATTTAATTTACCTCGGCATAGTTGAATAACAAGAGTTCAGTACATGGAAATGACATACAGTGAGTCTCAAACTCCATTGTTTCCTCCTTCTTATATAAATCTAATTTGTTTAAAAGACCTCAGAAGAACAGGCGAATCTCAACATAACACCGACAGTTACGTAACAGTCGGGGAGTACGCCCCCAATATTTGCATATGCCAGCCCATGTTCCCAACATTATGAAAGGCATTAGACAAGGTCATTTTTAAACACTTGCAGTCTGCAGTCACTATTGCAATGCATAAACACAACTTCATTCTTTATAAATCTCTCCAACAGTGTAGCATTAGCCGTTAGCCACGGAGCACAGCCTCAAACTCATTGCAGAATCAATGTAAATATCAAAATAAACACTGTACTTACGCGATTAGACATGCTGCATGACGAACACTTTGTAAAGATCCATTTTAAGGGTTATATTTGCTGTTTGAACTTTTTTTTATGTTGTTTAAGGCAAGCGCGAGCTCTTGGGGCGTGGAGCACCAGATTTAAAGGGGCCACACACCCTGAATCGGCTCCTTTATAATGATTCCCCAAAATAGGCAGTTAAAAAATTTAATTAAAAAAAATCTATGGGGTATTTTGAGCTGAAATTTCACAGACACATTCAGGGGACACCTTAGACTTATATTACATCTTTTAAAAAAAAGGTCTAGGGCACCTTTAATACATTTACATTTAGTCATTTAGCAGACGCTTTTCTCTAAAGTGACTTACAAATGAGAATAGTAGAAGCAATCAAATCAACATGAGTACAACAGTATGTAATTGCTGTGTCAAGTCAGTTTCATCAGTGAAGTGCTCGTAGCAAAGTTTTTTTTTCTTTTCTTTTCTTTTCTTTTCTTTATACACAAATAGATGGAGAAATAGAAATCGAAAAAAAGAAAAGTGAAATGTAAGTAAGTGCTAAAAGTAAGTGCTACTATTACTGGGTTAAGTGTTGACATGTCTTTAGCAGTTTTTTGAAAATGGCTAAAGACTACTCGGATAGAGCGTGGTTAGTAATTCCACCAGCCAGAAACAGACCCGGAGAAGGTCCGTTAGAGTGATTTTGTGCCCCTTTGGGATATAATGTAACCACAGTAATCAGCAGTAATTAGGAGTTTATTAAGGGAAAACTCCTAGTGAATATGTGTTCCCTAATCTAGAGTGTTACCATGCTTTTTTTTTTTTTTTTTTTTTTTTTACATTTTTTACACGTTTTTAGTGTAATGTTGCTGTCTGAAAACAAAAAAGGTTTGCAATTTACAAAGCACAAAGTCCAGTCCAAAAGGAGTTATTCTCTATATTACACTCTAAAAAATGCTGGGTTAAAAACAACCCAAGTTGGGTTGAAAATGGACAAACCCAGCGATTGGGTTGTTTTAACCCAGCAGTTGGGTTAAATGTTTGCCCAACCTGCTGGGTAGTTTTACTTAACTCAACTATTGTTTAAAAATGACAGTATTGCTTACTTAAAATGAACCCAAAACATCTTGAAAATTAACATTTATTAATATGTTTAATAAATTAACATTTTAATTTCATTTTAGATTAATTTTAAGTCAGCCATATAGTCATTTTCAAACAATAGTTGGGTTAAATAAAACTACCCAGCAGGTTGGGCAAACATTTAACCCAACAGTTGGGTTAAAACAACCCAATCGCTTTTAGAGTGTAGTAAACACTGTTCCTGAAATGCCTCAGTTGTAGTCTTCAGTTTTCTTTCAGGAACATACATGTCACAGTATCCCTCATTTAATTAATTCCTGCCTAAATACACAAAAAGGGGAGGGTGAGGCCTTTGTCCAGTACAAAGTATTACTTAGTTGCTATGTTTATGCAACAGGCCCCTGGTTAAATTGAGATGCTGTTTTTCCACTCCTGCACAAGTAGTGCTTGCAAAGGTGGTTTGGGTTGATCAGCTTGTTCTTCTTGTCTGGGGAGAACTCGGACTTGAACTGATTTGGCAAAACTAATGCCACAGTTAATGTAGTTACAGTAGTGTTTACTGTTTACAGTACCTCAGGAGCTGATACTCGCTGATTATGGTAAGGGGAATTATTACTCTAAGTCCAATCACAAAAGACTGGGGCCAGCTGACCAATCAGAGCAGACTGTTTTTCAGAAGGTGAGTTTTAAAGAATCCAAAAACTGGTGCTGCAACAATGTAAATTACAATCAAAAATAATTGTTTAAACATTAAATGATCATGTAACCATATAGTAAACTCCATAATCCAAACTATGAATGTGTAAATGAGCATAAATGACCAATAGTAGCCCTTAAAAAAAAGAAAGAAAAAAAGGAATATTTAAAAGAGCAAAGGGACAGGAAAAGAGATCAATGACAAGAAATAGGACAAAAGGGAGTAAAACAATATTTTTCTTAGTGTAGGTCTAATATGAACAGCAAAAAATGCATTAATGTAAATCATCAAATACTGGAATACAGGAATACTCCTGAACTTAGAACATCACAATAGTAAGTAAACCAAAAGCACAACAAAAATGCAACAAATCTTTGGTTATTTTTACAGCTTTATGTATTAGATCGAATAATGTTGTATTACTTTAATAACTGAGTTTACAGTGTGTGTTTATGTTGATCTTGTGCAGTTCTGAAGCAGTACCCGGAGAGCTGTGATTGCATTAAGACAGAGGTGGAATGTGTGGATGTGAACCTGCATGTTGTACCCGTCTTCTCCTCCAATGTGACTTGGTTGTAAGTACATCAAACTGGGAGCTAACTACTGCAGAGCTTTACTCCTTTGCTCCCACTAGAGGTTATTAATCTGTAGTTGGAGAAGAGAAGTACAGATTTTACATCAGTGAGACATAAAGCTTTAAAGCACTGAGTAATGAAGCTTAAGGAGATAAAGAGCTTCTTTGGACTGAGCAATTACTGAAAGAAAGAATAATTATGCACAGTGCTTGAAAGGCGGGGGTTTGCTTTGTTATTATGTTTTGGTTGTTCTGCATGAGTTATAATTGTGCTTTTGATACTTTTATTGTGATCTGGACTCTGAAGAGATATTGAGATATACAGGGTGGAATTTAAAGATAATTTATGACTAAGGATTCTGGAGATGATCTTTTGGATTCTGGGGATGTTTTTGGAAAATGAAAAAAAGAAGTCCATGAATTTGAGTCTGTGAATGAGTTATGAGAGGACAGAGTTGAGAGGAGGATTTTCAGTAACTAATTACTTACATATTGGTCCACACACAAAAATATCATATAACTTTAGGAAATTACATGGAATATAAAACAACATTATTATGACAGAATTTTTTTGATGAACTAATGTGAATGTTCTGATAGTAATGCGGTGTTGTTTGTAATTCAATGCTTTATAATTGTACAGGTCTCTGAAGAACAATAGGATTAGGAATTTGGATGATCACATCTTCTCCAAATATACACAACTGCAGAGACTGTGAGTATCAGTTAATCAAGTGTGAAAGTGTACTATGATAAATAACCAGTATCATCCATTGATGAAAAAGACAAGTCAGATAATCAGTTCAAATTATACTGAAATGCTTCTGTTTTTCACTGGTTTCTGCAATAAGAAGAAAAGAACAGAAACACGAGCATTCCTGTTGAATTAACGTCATCTATACTTAAAATTAAAACTTGTTGGGCCTTTGCATTTGCTTAAAGTCTTCAGCCAATGTCTTTTGAGCATTCTACAGTTTTCCACTCGCTGTGTATCGCCAGTTCTTGTTGACACCTAAATTTATGGATGCTGTGAAATTTCCAATATCCGATGAACCAAAATTTCTCAGTACTGAGAACTTTAGGCCATGCCTCAAACCCTGTTTCTCTGAGGGAGATGAGTGCAATATCTCACCCTTCTGCTGGCCATCCGTAAAATTCTTTTACGGATTCTTTTTAAAAGTATTTTAGGCCATTGGCCAGTGCAGCAAGGAAGCATTCCTCCTGCCTCCGTATACTGTTCAGGCGTAAATCTTCATTCATGATGCAGATTGTTCTGAGCTGATGAGCTATAAATTTAGACCGGTGAAGTTTATCTTTTCTGATTTTTTTTTTTTTTTTTTTGCAGTTTTGCCTCTTATGTAAATTTGAAGAATGTTTAGGGATTTTACTGGAAAGAAAGACGAAGAAGTTTTTCCCCCCTGTACCAGCAGTAAGTTTAAGTCAGAGTAACTATAAAATGAGAGCTTTACACATTTTATACTTTATAATGCTTGATTAAAAAAAACTTCATTAGTTCTTCATATGAGAGAAACTTGAAAATTAAATTCCAGTCATGAGAGAGCTTCATTATGGTTTCAGTTAAAATGTAATTGATATAATAGGCTGCCATATCTCGACTGGAAAGTCACTAACCCTCTAACGCACACATTATGATAAATTTATAGAAAAAAAATATTTGACTCTTTTTCTTTTCTTAGAATGGCTTAACTTGAAGTGCTGTAAAAAAAATGGAGAAAAATATTATTTTAAGGTACTTTATGATATGTTGCCATATGGCAACAACGCGCAATAGTGGAAATAACTTAGAATAAGTGTAAGTGTATATAGTTAATATTTTCCCTCAGAAATGTTGTTTTTTATTGAATCAATTGGTGCTATTATAATCTTTAGCAGTTATTAAAAAAACCTCTTATATATATCTTGTGCTTTTATTTATTACATTCTATTTTGCTGGATAATACTTCATATTCTTTGAATTTCATTATGTTTTTCGTGAATAATATTTAAATTGCAAATGCAGACAGTTAAAAACAAATATAATACTGTTTATCATGTATCATAAAACATTGACATAAAACCAAAATCATTGCAGTTCATGAAAATTCAATATTATGCTATCTTATGAGAGGAAGGTTATAAACATGAACCCCCCCATAATCCTTGAAACGTCACCTTTTTTCTATACGAAACTTCAAAAAGCATTTTTTTTCAGAGGTGAGACACATGTACACATCACATTTGGTGCACTTCACCCTAACAATACACTTACAGCCACTTGCACCTGCCTTTCTGAGACCTCATGGTAGGCCAGTGGTTGGTCTGGTCCAGTAGTGCTGGCTGTGGTGGCAGATCTCTGATGTGATTTAATGCATAATACAAATGCCATGGCAGTCCTTAACATACAACTAATCAACATTATATCACTAGCATTAATGTTTTTATTGTTACAGCTTAACAGACTGCAGCTGGCCTTTGCTAGCTAGCTAAACTATTACAATAATGTCATTCCATTGTTGCACAGTGTTGCCATATGGCAACACAGACATCTTATCGATTTACCAAAAACTAATTTCATAAAAACTTTTTTGAGTGCTGAATATGTCATCATAACTTACCTGAGATGATGTTAACAATTTATTTGTGAATGTGACATGGGCAGGTCCTTGTTTGTTACTGACGTTTTAGTTTGCTTTCAGCAACTACCGACAAGAGACGGCAGTCTGTCAGAAATCACGCAGCACGCAAAAATATTGCATGTCATGTGACTTAACCAAAGCACATCATTGGCTAAACTAAGGTCTTCTCTTATCAACAACAACAACAACAACAAAAAAAAAAAAACGAGAAAGTTCTCTTAAAGAGACAATGGCAAGGAAATGAACACAAAGAGTATGTTGCCATATGGCAACACTATGCGGTAGAGGGCTAACAAGTTTGCATAATTGATTTTTGTGCATACTTTCTTTTCAAATAAATGTCAATGGTGTGTCAAGCTGATTTAATCATACTGCTCTGTATATTGGCTGTAGTGAACATGCAATGATTTTTTTTTGTTGTGAAGTTTATGATTTAACTTGTGTACTACACCATGCGAATAATGCGTTTGTTATACTTTGTGAGATAATATGCACTGTGTGAGATATGTACCCATCAATGTGGTTGTTTTCACTTTATTTTGGCTCGACATGAATGATTATTTGATGATGAGATGTTTGATTGTGTAGTAAATGTTGGTTAGGCGTCTGATCAATTGTGCCCTGTCAGAAATAAAGAGAAGAGACACAACTAGCTTTAGACTATGCCAAGAACTGAGAAGAGTCTTTATATCCACCCTATCTAACAGTTGGAATGGGCCTGCACAGTGCATCTACACAAAACAGGGCTTAAGTCCCATAGTTAGATGTCAAGCGAGTGAAAATGAATTGAGTGAGAATTGAGTACTGTCTCAGCCAGACATTAAAATAAATGGTAAAATAAATAAATATGTTTGATCTCTGCCAGGCAGAAGGGCACATTTAATTTTGGCACAGTCTGTCAATTCAGAATTTTGTTTGATATTATTGTGTGTGTCGATGAAATATTTTTTGGGGGATTTTTTGAAACGCATAATTCCAAACAGACATTAATGTTTTGTGCATAACTTCATAACTTTGTCTTGAACATCCTGTTTTATTTTTTTCACTTGATATTGGAAAAACTTGAGGTAATGAGAATAAAATACCCCTAAAGCCCCAGACTAATGCATTTTTTAGAAGGCCATAAAAGGGACAGTGAAGGGCTGTTACGACTGTCTGTGGAAATGTAAGCACTCTAAATGACAGATGTCCTATTTGTTTAGCGTTTTAGCGAAACAGCTCGCACCTTCCACCAAAGCATTTTTGTCTTTATGTACACAATAATAATCTTTTACATTGTAATCCTTTTATGTTTACGTTTGTCTGCTGCTGCGCATCCCTGTGTGTGTAATAAGCAGAATGTACGCACGTTTTGCACCCGCATATAGGCGCATATTACCAGCGTGCTCTTTAAATAACAAACAAATATTGTGTCTATTTCAGTATATTTCAGTTGCCTCAAAATAGTAACGTGCCAGCAATGTGCCTGAACACACTTTGTTTTCAGACCAGCGCGCCAATGGGCCCAACTGGATGAAACTAGCAAAAAACACTTGCGTTGCGCTTGGCACACAGACCCAGATGGTTCGTTTTCATTATGACCAATGCAATCTACCAAAATTGGCGCAACTATTGCAGACATATCAAGCACAAAAAATACATGATTTTTTGGGCATTAAATAATTGCACAAAAATACCTGTAAACTTATTACTGCAAACCTTAGTAAACTGTGTTGCATGATTTTTTTATTTAAATGCTTATCCGATACATTTTGAATCTGAAAGGGAAACTCCTACAAATTCATATGCAATAAGGTCAGCCACAAAAGTAACTGTTCGTATCTTTTCATCAAAAAAAAGACATGTAGTTCTCATGTTGTTCACTATAGCAGCCATTATAAAAATCCCGACAGTATTTTTTGAATGCCAAAAAAGAGTTTGCATTAAAACTAGCTGTTGGCCCATAGGTTCTCAAATTATTTGGACACTTTTGGAGAATTAATATTATAATTAGAAGCACTTAATTTGTATGAATGTTATTGTATTATATTAAAAAATATCAAACAAAGTGGCTTCTGAAAACAAAAGTATGAAGTCATTGAGAGCATTCCTACAACGAATGTGGTCTTGTAATCGTGGTAACCCATTTTCTTTTATTGGAGTAAGTTCATAAACGGCTTAAGCATAAACCGGTCGGAACAGGTAGGTTTTTTGCCTCTTACCCCGTTTCCGCACGGCATGTACTGTAAACGCATTAACCTGTTTTCTGTCGGCTTATTGAAGTGTGCATGTGTGATACGTGACAGAAACGCATCCTTAGTGCAGATTTTAATGCATCCAGACAGAGCGAGCGTTTTGCAGGAAAGAAAGAAGGAAATATCACAAACATGGACTCATATCGTGCAACAGAAGTAGAAGTGGTTCAGTCAAAACGCTGCATTTGTATTTTTGACATCTCTACAGGGAAATAACCCATTTTTTAAATCAAGTTTTGTAAACGCGGTTTACTTGCGTGGTCATTGATATATTGATGTACAAAGTCATTTTGAAGTTTACGGTGTTGTTCACATGTGTAGTTCTTTACATTATTGACTATGAAGACATTCCACTAACTTTTGAAAACCCTAAATTGTCCAGATACTTTTGTTTTAAAATTGTGAGCTCAGAGAAAGCTCATTCTTTCTCAGTTATGTGCAGTTCTTCCTAGCATGCAATGATTGCTTCCCATCACTATATTCCCTTTCGTCTCATTGAAAGTGCATGGTGATGGCTGATAATGTTTGCAGGTAAGAGCTTCAGAGCTCTGCAAATCTCACCGGGTCAGTGTGTCCCTCACAGACTGGAGGAAACTTCTGAATTGAGAGCATGCGTTTGATCTCATTTTACATGAATTGCACATTAATTTTTATGCTCTTTTGCACCCTTGAAATGATGAGATTATCATCATTCTTCCAAATTAAAGTAGTAATATTTGGAAAAGAGGCCATTTATTGAATTATGTTCAAAATCTTAGAGTTTCTGCTACCCATTCAAACGTATTTATATGCATTGAATGTACAACACATTGTTTAAAATAAAGAAAGCCAGTTTCAGTTCTATCTAATGCATTTTGATTTTTGAGTTTTTGCCTATTGCAGGACATACAGCTTCATATTTATGGTCAAATATTGTCAAATACAGCACATATTTATGGTATGAGTGAATCTGGCAGCAGCTGGAATGGCAATTAATTGCCAGATTATTTATTTACTGACAGCCAATGTATTCCTCAGTCTTTGTTGCAAATTGCACTCTTATGCTTTGAATCCAATGCCATGGAATTGTCCCCCCAAAAATGCCCAACATAATGTACTGTAAACTTTACAATTAAAAAAACTTTAAAACTGCAAACCACAGAATGTCTTGTTCACACTAGCCCCAGGTAGACATAATTTACCCTCCATCCTCACAGGCGGCAGTTCAGCTTTTACAGTTTTACAACTGGAGCTACATGTGCAAAACTCTAACTAAAGTCTGCACTACCAACAGTCACCTGAGCTAAACAGTTCACATCACCTGCAAAACTCATTCCAAGCAACAAAAATCTTAACACATGGCTCAAAACAGGCTCAGTGCAGCCAAACACTAGTATGCACAACCCTCACTGAGATAACACACACTGTCACTCAGAACCAAGGGCGTAGATTTGGTTTCAAAATTGGGGGGGGTTGAACGTTGGTATGCTGTCTGCTATTTATTTATTTTTTTAATTAAAAAAATAATCTGTTTTGTGTGTAACGTTTATTGGATAATTTATTTTCTATCTATCTATCTATCTATCTATCTATCTATCTATCTATCTATCTATCTATCTATCTATCTATCTATCTATCTATCTATCTATCTATCTATCTATCTATCTATCTATCTATCATAACTTCATGAAATTTATGTATAATCATTCATCAAATTCTAACATAACTGTGATTCTAAAAAGAAAGAAATTATGTTAAATATTGAATATTCTTTTTAACGTCTCTCTTTGACCAGCAGTTTAATATAGTCGGCTGGGCAGCGGTTCTCTTCATTTTTTGAGCTGTCTCATTCAAACAGTAGAGCGCCACTCGCATTGTTTTGGTGAAAGTGTGACGCGCATTGGGGGTCTTGGGATATCCTTCTTTTTGAAAGAAGGATTTATTACATTTATTTTCAACAGTATTTTCAAGATGAGATGTACTGTAGTTCTGTATTAATGAAATAAATTAACAGACAACATGTGGGTATGATGCCGAAGCTTGTTCTCTTTCTCTAGCTTATTATGAGATTATGCTCCATCCCTGTAAGTAAACAGGTAGAGATACAAGTAAATGCTGCTTGCTTTCTGTCTCACACATGTGCACAATTATTATTAGTGACTTTCACTCAATGTTCTAATACTTTATGGCCTTGTTTTCCATAAAGAGATGACTATACTTAAATCATTAAGGGCCTGACAAAAGGAAAGTTATGTCTGTTTGATGACAGGTAAACAATTTAATAGTCTCAGTCCACCCAATGTTGAAACATTGTAAATGAGGCTTATAAAAATTAGGTTTTAATTGACTTAAAGTGTATTTATTAGGTAATTTTTTTATAATGGAAGCTCTAGTGAACAGCATGAGAACTACATTATGATGAGTGCAAATACAAAGTTGTGGTTAAAATGTTCACAAAGCAACTTTTTAGGCTGAAAAGACGTCCAAATTAACACAGCCGAATAATAGCATCCATAAATATTTTCTTTCTTTTTGAACAGGTTTCTTCAGAACAACATTATTCAGATGGTCTCAAGCCATGCCTTCAGTGGACTGTTCACTCTAGAAAAATTGTGAGTACTTTTCTTATCTTTCACTTTTTTAAAAAGTTGATAAATAATAATTCTGTTTTGGTTTTACTGCAATTTAAAACTTTTATTAGCGTCTGCTCCTTCATAAAAAGCCAGTGAGAGAGTGTGTGGTCATGGAAGAGGTGTTCAGACCTAGAGATGAGAAATGACAGTCTTTGATTGAGTATTAAACAGTGTGCACCCTTGCACAAAATTACAGCATGTGTTCAGTGATGTAGAGAACAATGGCTTCTTTGATCTGTAGATCTGTAGTGGGGCCAAGTAGGTGAAGACCATTTCTTAAGGGGCGGTTTGATCGAACTCTTTGCGACTAGCATATAGTAATTTTCTTTCTTTCACAGTAGCTCTGAGATCTCCTCAGTCCCATAAGCAGCAGGATGAAGGACAAACCTAATCCTGGGAAGATGATGATGTATAACACAATATATCATTAGGGAAAGTTGGGTCTGGATGAGAAATGACATGATCAGTTTTTCTTAAACCATTTTGTAGGAATTACGATATTTTCTATTTCTGTTCTTTTCTGTTCTTTTAGTTCATTTGACAGCATCTCAGATGAGGGACAGTGTATGAGGCAGAAATGAGTTTTGCAGCATTTGTATTCATTTGGATTCCTAACAGGGCCATTTTATTATTATATAAATCAAAATCAATCCTTTGGACAATTTAATGCCTAACCTTGACAGCGGATGGAGTCTGTATCACTAAATAAACATTGTTTTTTTATGCAGGTTTCTGAGCCAAAACCACATAACCTATTTAGGGCCGGGTGTATTCAGAGAACTGCACAAATTAGACTGGCTGTGAGTATGCATCTCTACACATTTAATGAATTAGAAAATGGAAAATGGCTTCTTGTTCTTTTGCATTCAATAACTATCACAAAAATTTAAATTTCACAAAATTAAAATTTTCATTATATTTTAATATTTTACATGTTTTTATATGTATTTCTTTGTTTTATGTGTTTATATTTTACTTTTTCTGTTATTCTTTGGCTTTACACACTTCATACACATTTCCTATCATATATTGTAATGTTTGTTTTTATTTTGTGTACTTTGATATTATTTTCTCATCCAAATTTTCGAGGAGGCACTCCTCCCTTAAAGAGATACTTAATTAAAATTGGCATAATCACACAGAAAAAAATATTGTCTGTGGAATAACTGTGAGTTAGTAGAATTTGGTTCTGAAATGTGCTGAACAAAGAACATAATTTTGCAAAAAAGAAGCAGAGAATGCCTTGGGTGGCTTGTTGGCAGTCAGCACGGATGCAGGTTGGGCAGATTTATGCAGCACTATAACAATCACTGTCACTGACAGAAGATGTGCCAACAAAATATTTCATTCTATCATGCAAAAAAACGAAAAGACTAGTTCAAATCTGACATTATAACGATATATTCCTGTGCTTAACATTTTGTAAAAGACACCTCAGTTCTTGTATTTTTCCTTTTTCCTCAGAGTATTAGATCACAATCCACTTAAAAGCATCACCCGTGATACGTTCATCGGTCTGAGGTCGCTGACATTTCTGTAAGTATATCCTGCAGTTTTAAAATATTTCATGGTGTTTCTTCAGTGTGGCATTTAGTCTAATCAGCTTGTCCTTACAGTTATCTCTCAAAGGAAAATGTCAAGCTTTGTTTTATTACAAATTTAATAAATTTATTTCTGATACAGTTGTGTCTGACCAGTCAAGAAAAATGTAAAACTTTAGGAGGATGAAATTGAGCGATATTGTCTTTTATTTTTTTACTACTTTTTCTCTGTTTAGAATTTGCCTGTCACTCTGAACTAAATCAATTCCCACAACAATTTGAGATGTCAAAGACACACTTGAGTTTATTCACTTGTTGATAACAAGTATGTCCAAGGAAATGTCGTGTCAAGGAAATGTCATGTCAAGGAAATATCACAATGTCATTCAAGAAACAAAGAAAGGGATCTAGGGATCACTAACCCTGAAATATAGCCAATTTTTTATTACAACAAAACTCAACAAAACGTTGCTGAGACAACTTTGATCTTTTCACCATAATACAGAACTGTCTGTACCCACAGAAATCTAACAGACATTTAATACTTTTCAACATTGAAAAGTTGCCTGAAGGCTAATGTCTTTAATATCATTTGGCTTCCACTGCCTGCTTTGTGATAACTGCTGTGCAAAATGAGTAAAAGAAGGAAATGTATTCCCATCACAACACTAGAATCAATCAAATTAATTCCTTAAAAGTCAACCATTTAAAATTTGTAGAGTCAATCTGCCCAACTAAATGAAACATTGATCACAATAATGGTGACCAAACATTTTCAATAAAATCAACATTTAAATCAATGTGTTTCTCTTTCCTTCAGTGATTCTACTTTTTTTCATCAGGTGTCTTCAATGTTGGCAAAAAAAAAAAAAAAAAATAGAGAGTTTTAAATTCATCTTTGATGTCTGTTATTCAGAATAAATTTATGGAGTATATTTTTTTATTATTTTTTTTAAAAACCTGTTTTCTATGCTGGAGTTGTTCTATAAAATGGTTGCCTGATGTGTTTTCACACAAACAGGTGCTATAGACATTTTTCTAAATACAACAAATATCATGATGAATACAAAAATAGATTTTTACTGTACGTTTTACATGGATTTATTTATTTTTATTTTATTGCCATAATAAATATTAATTAAATATACTCCAAGTGTGCATCAGCACTTGTACAATCGTATTTAGAATCATATTTTTCTCCTTTTAATGTGATGAACTTATTTAAAATGACAATTAACAACTGAAAACATGAAAAGTGAACATTGCAGAAATATCAACATTAAAATCTCTTTTTTAAATGTATTTTTAATTCTTATTTACAATTTATTAACACTTAGCAAATTCAATTAATTAATTCTTCAAAAATCAAGAGTTCTGAGTCACGTCAGTCAAGCTCGCATCAGCTGACTTTCGGCTGATCAGTGTCTACCTATAGGAATACGACGCTTATCACAGCATCCCTATAGGCATCATTCAGCATTATCAACAGCTTTATCACATTGCTCAGGGGCTAATTACCCTCCTACTTCCCCAGCTCCTCTTGTCCACAGTCAGGACTTGGCCTTCTGATATTCCTCTTTGAATTAGACTGTCATTTATCTTGATTTATGTTCTTACATTTATTTATTGTCATTAAGCACATTAATGATATCTGTAATACATTTATGTTGGTTCTGTTTACCCTAAGGGGGTTATTATTGCTGCGCTCCCTAATCTTATCCATGTTAGGCTGCATGGATGTTCCTGCCCAGAACAGAACAATACCACCAATCCAAACTGTATGCTAATTGTTAGTCATCTTTGACAGTAGTGGTCCTGACAGAAATGTATTTTTAAAAATCAGCTTCTCAAATTGGAAAAGGCATTTGTCACATTATTTGCCACTTTTGGCTTGCCAAGTATAATTTAATCACTGAATCACTGCTGTCCTGTAGGGAGGGAGATATTTTAAAGAAATGTTTCATCTATTGTTCCTCCATCTTAATGAAAACCAGGTTTCTCTCAGGGACTGCTAACTAATAACAGAAAAACCAAAATAGATATTAAGTATCAATGCAAAGAACAGCACCTCGTGAGATTACCCTTCATGAATGAAGATATATATCTAATGTCATCCCAAAAGAGATTACACACTTGCCCAGAATGTTTTCTCTAGGCAGTTCACTGCTTTGTGACACATTTATAGCTGAAATAATAGTACATTTATGTAATGTTTTCCAGAAGCCTGGCTCTGTTTAAGTTTAGCCATTGCATGCAAAAGCTGAGCTTGCGGGAGTCTGTATTTACAGAAAAATATTTTTTGAGTCCAATTTATTATTAAATAAATACTACCTTGCAAATTAGTTATACAAGTGTCCGCCACATAACAAGCACTCCATTAATCATGCATTTACATACAAATGAAATTCTTCTCTAAATTTGCATAATTAGCTAAATTATGTATTTATTGCATTTAATGTTCATTCCTAATTTTCTGGTGTATTTGACTAAATGCATGACCTCCTTTCAGGGGTTTGAATTAATATCTTAGTTGTTAATAATTAAGGACTCATTTTACAAAAGCTAATTTAATGCACAATTTTCAGCTAATTATGCTTGTGAAACAGGACACCTGTCGTCGAATAGCACACAGCTAGTCTGGCAGAAAGCCTTGATTGTTTTTTTTCTCTGAAACGTATTCAGTCACATCTGGAAGTGCTCCAGGGTGTTTGTTTAACTTCTACAATAAAGACCTTCAAAGGCTCTTGCTGTGATAGTCTGCACATTGAGGCTGGGTTGTTGTATTAGGTGGTTGATTTAAATTTTTGTGCTTAATCGCAGATCTATGGTGAACACGTCCCTGATGTGGCTGCCCAACGCGAGTCTCTGTCAGCACATGCCCTTGCTCAGGTGGCTGTGAGTACTTCATGTTATTAACACTTTTTTCACAAAATAGTGGATTGTGTTTTTGAGGTTCCTCTCTAAATTAAGTAGGGGAGAATGAGATAATCTGTGCCAGTAGCTGTCCTTTAGGCAAGGAAAAATGAGATGAGGTAAAACAAAAAACTATATAAATCTTTATTTTATTATATATATATATATATATATATATATATATATATATATATATATATATATATATATATATATATATATATATATATATATATATATATATATATATTATTTATTTTTTGTAATAAGCCAATTAAATTTTTGTGCATGTGTGAAATAGTTAAACATAAAAATGTTAAATTCATGATTATAAAAAGAATTACAAATATTATTATTTATTATGTCAGTTGAGCCACTGACACAGCTTACCCCAAAGAATCTGGTACAGTTTACCCTACATCTATCATTTTGAAAAATGTTTAATCTGTTAATGAATGGATAATGTTTAGCCAAATAATAATGTGGTATTATACTTTGGCAATTCACTTATTAGTGTTGTAGTACTTTAGACCAGTTTTGGTCTTATTTTTTAAAGGTCTTGGTCTTGTGCAATTGCCGTTGCATTGTCTGATTTAATTGTTAACATCATTCATTTGAATGGATGTAAAACTGCCTACTCCAAATGCAATCAATAACATATTTCTAATTTGATTTATTTTGCTATTGTTGTGCCGGGTCAGAAATCAACAAGGGACTGTGTAAAAAATATCTACAAAATTCAAGATATGATTTCAAAAAAGTACTTGTATAAGATCTTGATATTTATATTATAACGTGATATAATATAAGCAATTAAGCAATATCACAAGAAAGAAGGCTGTTTTCACAAATATGAGCACAATTGCAAATGTGATATTGATTTTTTACAAACATTCAATAAACAAAATTTAATTTTTAAAATATTAATCTCAACATTATTTATGCATTTGTAATTGTACCAATTCAGATGCAACTTCTGTTCCACCTCTGCAGTTTAAAGATAAACTTTGATTTCAATTGATTGGTAACAGCTCTATATAACGTCTTATTATTCTAATACGAATTTGAGGAGTGCTAGCCTGGTCTTGGTGTTGACTCTGTCTTGACTTTCCTTGGTCTTGGTCGTGGTCTCGACATACACCGGTCTTGGTTTTGACTTGGTCTCGGTTTAGGTGATCTTGCCTACAAAACTATCACATATATGATATATGTATGGCCTACATAAATATGCTTCGACATAAAATTTAACTAATTTAAACAAATTTTTCCTTCTGTGTAGAAAATTTACTTAGACATCTAAAAAATGTTTTTAGCTAAAACAAAAATGGCAGCTGTGGTTGATGGGCCCTTTTTAAATATATTATGCAAGACAAAAAAAAAAAGAAATCTTCAAAATCAAATATTTTTGGAAACACTGAAATATAAAGAATTATGTAGAATTATGAGTCAGGCTCGAAGGTGGTTTGAATATAACATCTTAGTCGGATTAGATAAAATGGCTTTTAGATATCCATCCATTGTGGTGGACACCATGCATCAGTGGGTGAATTTAATGCTGGCATATATGCAAAATTTTAAAGGCTCATTAGAAGAAATTTAAAAAAAAGTGGTCTGGCTGTGTAATTTCACTTGGCATCATGGGGCTCACATTAATTCTGGCTGTAATAAATCATTCCAATTCACTGAATTTTCTTGACACAGCTAAACTACACTGGAGTTTGTTTTTTTTTGTTTTTTTTTGTAAAAATGCTACAGTAAAAACATGTTAAGTGGTTAACTGTAAGATTTTGGTAAATTATGTATATTAACATTATATCACTTAATGAAATACAGTTATAAGTTGTAAGATATACAGGCATCCTGTAAAACTGGAAACATTGTCACGGTATTTTTACTGTGAATTTCTGGCAATCACAGTTGCTGTTTTTTTTACCGTAAATTTTGGATATTTGTTACGGTGTACCAGTGTACATGATACTTTAATAATGTTAAAGCCTTCTTGGCTGTTCCATTTATTTCTGTGTGTGTACATTTGCACTAAATCTTATTTAGAGAGAGCATTTATTTTTTATCCAAGTGGCCTCAACATATCAAACTGACTTCTCAGTAAATTTTTGGTACTCTGGGAAGTTTTTTTTTTTCTTTTGCTACTTTCAGCTGTGTTAGCATTTTCTTTTTCTTTTTTTTATAAATGTAAATTCATGTCCCAGTTACAATTAATGTTGTCACATTTTCCTGGTTAAATAAACATTACTTTACATTACATAAAAAATAAAGAAAAAGGAAAAAAAGAAACCAAATACAATTCTATTTTGTATTTTTACATTGACAATGTAATTAATGTTCTGTTTATTAAGTATAAATCTCATCAAGTTAGTGTTTTAAGCATTTTTACATTTATTCCAAAATAATAACTAAAGGCAGCAACAATTTAAACATCATAGCCAATCTTAACCAATCACATCTAATCATAGCATCGCCTCCTCTCACGTGTCTTTCCCCATTCATTCTCAATTACCCCCCACTAAACCCACCGCATGCATTAGGAGGTCTGTTAAAATTCAATGGGCTGAGGGGAGGCATGAAAGACGCAGCATCCTGCTGTAACTTTACCTGCTGGTGTCACTTTTGGACAGTGTGATTTATACACTTTTCTATGTCACATTTTGTAATGTTTTTTTTTTATTTTTATATGGATTATTTTCTCATCCTATGTTTGAGGATTAGTATATTAGTCATCAAACACATGGTTTATTTGAAAAAGTCATTCTAAGGTTAACAAACAGAGAGAGTCCGTAACATATACAGTACCTGATGGTCTCTGATACCCTATCATAATCCTCTCTAGTATATGCTATTAAAGTACACTGTTAGGTAGGTTTGAATTTAGTCTCATTCAGCATAAATCATATCAGCACTCGGCAAACTTCCACAGTTGTCCGAGTTAAACCTCTTAATATAAACTATGCTGCTGTAATAAGTTGCTTTGATCAGCTGAACCTTGCAGAGAAGACCACACTCACTTCCTGAAAAACCTTTATAGATGTGTTCACTGAAGTTTATAGTCAACAATAACCTAGAAAACTGATTATTATCAGACAGGACACCCACGGACTGGCCCACAGGTCACTGACTGACTGTCTGATGCGTAGTGCACACAAAACTGGAAAGCATTTTCTGGCAAGCTTTAATCTGAATGGCTGATTTTAAGTAACTTCCTGGGGTAAGGGCACACAACATTTATTATCAGTCTACTTGGAAACAAAGTCATGTTTACGAGGTACCAGGTGAAACGACGAGTGCTTTTGAAGAGGAAATAATCTCTGGATCTGCAAGTTTTTCAGGTTAGTGTGAGCAAAACAGATTGTGTTTTGTCTTTTAGACACTCTCTTCCTGTCTAAGTGGGTGCTTGTAGACAAGATTAAGCTGTTTGTGCTGTTTAGTCAAAGGTCTGACTGTAACTCCTCTCAAAGTGCCTGCATTTTTGCAAATTGTCGTCTGTGTATTTTTGAGCATTTCCCCCTTCATAATGAGCACTTTGGACTTGTTTTCCGCATTTCTGTGAGCAATGCACTGGTAACTGGTAATTATATTCAGCATGGAAAGAGACGGACAATGGCCATCAGCAGGCTCGTTTATGCTGTGATAAGCTTGCCGCTGAATGACAATTTGCCATCTGCAAATACAGACTTGCAGTTCCGAGAGAAAGACTATCAGCGTCACTATCACTATCACTATCCTCTCATCAAGGCACTCACTGAATGAACGATTTCAGCATGGGGCTTCATGAGGCAAGTTTATTATTCAGGTAGCTGTCATGCACCTATGGCTCTTGATCAGATTTATTTTTGCTGTTGCAGAGCAGTGGGATGAGTTCTCCCAGTTGTCGGTGGCGCTATCTTTCTATTATGTCATCGAATTCAGGATTTATATGTATTTTTTAAATTAACAGCTGTTTTGCTTTCTTTCATTTCCTTGGCTTGTCTTTCCTCACAGGGACTTTGCTGAGAACCACATTGAGTTGCTGAATTATTCAACTCTGATGACATGCACCGAGCTCACAGTGCTGTAAGTGTTTTTATTTGCATTTACCTTCAGCCGTAGTTGGTTTCATTGTGTAAGTGATGGCTACACATAAGCTGATGCCAGCATTACAATTTATAATGGCAATATAATGGTGAATTTGATTTAAGAGTCAGTTTAATTGAATGTGGCACAGATGTCAGTTTTAGTTTATAATGTTGGTCTTGGATCCCATTCATGTTTTTTTTTTTATTCCCGGTTTATTATCTCTAAAGGGAAATGCTTGTTCTTGTTTAGTCATCAGAATGTGTCTGCATGCATGTGTTTCTTACAAGTGAAGAACAAAGTTTGATGCCCTTGTGAAGAATGATGTAACACATGTGTTGAAATCATCTTAATTTACTTGCAAGTTTAAAAAATGTGGGACATTAATTAAATGCCATATACTGTGGGTACAATAATTTGGGACCACTGTTGATAATGGTTACATTGCAAATTTTTTACAGTATCATATACAATTTTATTTTATTACACCATTTTTTTTAATTAAAATTATATTGTCAGAGTAATAACCTAACAACTAATAATATGTTAAAATGTTTTTAATAATATGTTAAAAAGATTTATATATTTTGTTTGAATTACATAAATGTAATTGTGAGTGTTTTCACACCTATGGATCATTTGTTTTGTTCCGAAACAGGGACTAAATTTGTTACAATGTTGCATTTTCTTCTTGGTTCAGTTAGCTTTCACAAGGCAACATTTCAAAGTGTATCAAAATGTGTTTATGCAAGTCACATGTGAGTACATCTGTGCTCTTATTGGTCAGAATTTTCGTATAATTTGGGTTATAATGCAGGTAGAGCCAGCTTTGTCGGGACAGCATTCTTGCACAGAGAAGCGCAATTACACAACTTAAGATGAAGAGTTGCTCAATTGTTTTCAACTATGGTAACTAATGTGCTCACTCACGGAACCAGACGCTACTACATTTTTATATAACACATTTCGTGTTATGAATTATGATATAGTTTGGTTCGTTTGTCCATTGGGTCGGATTGCTTTCACATCTCAAGCAAACCATTAAAGAGTTAGTTTGCAATCGAGATGTTTTGGTACGGGTCCGAGCATTATTGCCGTTTTCACATATGCATAAATGAACCGAACCAAAGGGGAAAACGCGCCAGGTTCCGAAACAAATGCTCAGGTCTGTAAGCACCCTGAAACAGTGTTCAGTTCAGGGCACAAAGGAGGTGGGAACCGGCAAATGTTCAGCATACAGCTTTAGTGATGAAAAGAAACAAAATGTCCCAGGCCTGGTCCTCTCTCCTTTCCACTGATGTCACTCCTCCTCTTATGCCTCCGGAGCTCCTCCATGGGACTCAAGACTGGGTCTCGCAGGTTTCGCTCATTATCATTCTCTCTACTGGCCTTGCTCCGCTCCCACAGTTCTCTGCCCCACTCTGCTTCATCACAGTGATAATTTCTTTAAATTTGATTTCAAAGCAAGGTCCATAAAGACATGGATGTGCGGATGTGGAGGAACTTGACTGTCCTAACCTCAATCTGATAGAACACCTTTGGGATGAATTAGAGCGGAGACTGAGAGCCAAGCCTTCTCGCCAACATCAGTGGCTGACCTCAAAAAATGCGCTTCTAGAAGAATGGTCAAAAATTCCCATAAACACACTCCTAAATCTTGTGGAAAGGCTTCCCAGAGGAGTTGAAGCTGTTATAGCTGCAAAGAGTGGGCCAACTCCATATTAAACCCTGCAGATTAAGAATAGGATGTAATTAAAGTTCATGTGCACGTAAAGGCAGGCATCCTAAAGCTTTTGGCAATATAATGTATATGTACTTTTTAAATATTTAGACCATTTCCATTATTGATTGCTATCAGGATGTTTATAAAAAAAAATTGCCTACCTTAACTTTAAATACAGTGACCTTATATTTCAGTTAATCTGATGTTAATTCTTGTAGTTACCAGAGCAAACTTTGCAATCTTTACAATTCTAACACAGATTAAAAATGAGCTGTGCTCAAATGTGTTGACATTTGTGTTTCTGGACTGGGCCTAAGATGAAGCATTTCACTGAAGAATATGCTGAAAGGTCTCCAATTCAGAGATACAGTACATCTGCCAATTTTTTTTCATTTTATTTATTTATTTATTTTAAACAGACTTTCTATTCTCCTTCTCATTTTGCTTTGGGCAAAGTAACAGAGTTTGATGCAACTGATATTACCTGGGAAATAGGGATCTAACTCCCATAACTTTTGCACTAGTTAATCAATACCTCGGGATGTTTATATACAGTATGGGCTGACTCATTTGTGGCAGATCACATTTTAAGTATAAAAATAGAGGAATCTAATCCCAGTTTCTCAGAGAGAAGCTGTGAATCTTACTCATTTGCAGCCTTGGTGTTTTCCCCCTAAATCTGTTGAAAATGAAAAAAGATGTCTCCTATAGGAACAGTGTGATGACAGAAAGAATTTGCCTTATTCGGACAGACTGAAGTCTCTGACAGCGACAATACCCCTTCCAGACATTTTCTCAAGGCTCTATTAGTTTATTATTAAGACGTGCTATTCTCTTTTGTAATAGATGTGGGGAAGTGTCAGACATATCTTAAATGAGCCGTTGAGGCAGAGATGGTATCTCTGCAAACAGGGTCAGCTTGCCCTTGCCAGAAAAATAAGATGGAAAATGTGGCAAAAAGCAGAAGGGTTTCGTTATCATCTAGCTGTTTCACGGGACAGTGGCTGTCCTTAGAGGCTTTCTACACAAGTGAAAATGTTGTAGTTTAGTCTCATTGGAAAGTAACATTAAGTTGCTCTCTCATTTTATATGCCCAGATCACTGCATGACAATAAAATCAAGATCCTTCCAGAAAGCACGTTTCATTCTCTTGGATCTTTGGTTGAACTGTGAGTACTGCACATAATCTGAATGCACCATCTTCTGATTTGAGACTAATAATGTTCTGTACTCACATTATAATGGATGTCTTGAATTGGTGTCTTTGTATGCACATGAATTTCACTCATCTGATTGTTGTTTGTTTCAACTTCTTGTTTTTTAGAGATTTGTCTTGCAACAGACTTTCCGATCTTCCTAAAAACACTTTCAAGACTTTAAAATATCTGCAGAAACTGTGAGTCATGCAAATATCAGTCACATCGTTTATTTCAAAAGTGTTGAATTGGATGGTGCATGCAATGCAATAAATAGCACCATGATTGACACAATACGATGAAATAACATTTTTAAATGGACATTTTACCCAAAGAGGAAAAATTCTGTCATTCACCCGCATGTCCTTCCAAAACTTTGTGCTGCTTTTTCTTCCATGGAACAAACAAGTCTATATTTGGGGGCTGTAAAAAGCACCACAAAAGTAGTCTGTATATATGCTTTTGAAGCCATATGGTAGTGTTTTGCAAGGAACAGACGTAAATTTAAGCTTGTCTGTAGCACACATCTGCATTCATAAAAAATGTGGATGCCATTATTGATGCCAAAAAAAATGATGGCCTTCAGAAGACTTGGAATATAGTGTATGAGTGTTTCATGTCCTTTATGGAGCTTGACGACTCGGGGTAACTATCCACTGTTGTTGGCTGGCAAGAGAAAAATTTGAGGAGAAAGATTTGAAATGTGAAATTTTAGGCTGACATATTCCAATTAATGTTTGCAGCAACATATCCCATAATCCTGCACTCCGTATTCATGCCAGTCACTTCGATCACCTGGTCCAACTTGAGTCTCTGTAAGTAACAGCACTGCTTGCTCTCTGCCTTTGAAAAGAATGCATTTTAAGTCCTTTTTAGTAGGTGTCAGATGAAATACAACATTCATTTGTGTTTAACAGGAGTCTGGAAGGCCTTGAAATTCCTAATATAACCACCAAGATGTTTCTTCCAATGGGGAACCTGTCCCACATGTACGTACCTCTCATTGTGTGGTCTGTGTAATAATCTGCAGAAGCAAGATGTTCAGATTGTAATCTGTTATTTGTTTATATCTGTGTTTTCTAGATATTTTAAGGATTTTCAGTATTGTTCGTATGCCCCACATGTTCGGAAATGTAAACCTAACACAGATGGAATCTCATCAGTTGAAGACCTGTTAGCCAGCGTGGTTCTGCGGGTGTCCGTCTGGGTGATGGCCTTCTTTACCTGCTTTGGGAATCTCTTTGTTATCGGAATGCGCTCCTTCATTAGAGCTGAGAACAACCTGCATGCAGCCTGCATCAAAGTCCTGTGTTGTGAGTAGGCTGGAACTATTTTTAGTATTTAATTAATAAATACATTGTGTGCAAAAATGTTTTAGAATAATAAAATAACAAAGGAACTAACTTCATTGTTGATTAGTCTGATCTTTGTACTGAACATTTCATACATTGGATACAAATAAAAAAGTAATTATTTAAAAAAATATATATGAAGTGTACAGCACAAAGACCAGAATAATCAATAACAAAATTAGTTATTATTATTAGTTGTTGCTGTTGTTGTTATTATTATCACTATTATTATCCAATAATTACTTGTTACAACTCAGAGTTAGCTGCACAAACACACACAAACACACACGTTTGTTTTTGTGAAATGTGGGGACATTCCTTAGGCGTAATGGTTTTTATACTGTACAAACCGTATTTACTATCCCCCTACACTACCCCTAACCCTAAACCTAACCATCACAGGAAACTGTGCACATTTTTACTTTCTCAAAAAAACTATTTAAAAAAAACTATCTCAAAAAAACTGATTTTGAAAAGCCTTTTGAAAAATGGGGACATGGGGAATGTCCTCATAAGTCCTTTTTTTGTAATACCTATGTCATACCCATGTCATTATACACATTTGTGTCCTGATATGTCACAAAAACATGTACACACACACACACACACACACATACAGAGTTGTCATCTGTCTGCAACAGCCTCATAAAAGTCCACATGGCCCGAATTGAAATTGCTCCAAAAATGTTTGGCTAGACATTCTACAACAGCAACAACAAAAAAGGATTTTCCTGGAGAGAAAATATACCCAGTAATGCTAAGGCCTTCATGAATGGGGGTATTAGTGGAAAAGCCAAGGGTAACAAGGGTAAGGGTAACAATTTATCTGAATAATGGAAGCTCTCAGTAAAGCCTATTATGATTTGGTTTGCTTTTGTGACTATGTATATCCTTGTGCATGTTTGATTGTTCGTTTCCAAGCATTTATGCATGCATCTATAATCCTATTAAGAGAGTGACAGTTTGTTTGTCTTCATATGCTTGTTTGAACATTATGTGCCATTATTAACTTATTTAAAGGGTATAGTTACAGACTGTTCCTCAGTCTGATCACGACGTACTGAACAATAACAATAAAATCTGTGACGGATGTATTTTTTTTTTTTTTTTTCAGACATAAATATGAGAAAATGAATAGATGTTCACCCACCCAATACTCCAGTTTTACCGACATGCATACAATAGGGTCAGACATAATATCTTGAAAATTGTAATTTTATGCTTTTCCTGTGCATTCACAATTTGATGTGAAACTTAGTAAGATTATATTACTGGCCATCGGTCTGTTCTTTAGCTAAATCATCTTTTGCTCAAATTAAGTCAACATATGAAGAGTTTATTTGCAAAAACAGATAACTCCGTTTTTATTAATTCTCACAAATCATGTTTTTTTGTTGTGCATTCCAAGTAATATCAATCAAACTGCAGTTGTGTCGTTTTGATTAAGTAATAATAACTCTAAAAAATACAGGTAAATTAAAAAATTAATGTTCATAGAAAATATGTTTTTTATATATATTAAAAGTTAGTTTTTTAGCAAAAGCAGATAACTCCAACAGTCGTTTTTTGGCAAAAGCAGATAACTCCACATTTCATGTTTCAGAGTTAAACATAACCCATGTAATTGCTTTGTTATTGCATTTAAAACACATGCGTACACACAAACGCGCACACACACTAACAGATCGGCACACAAGTACACTCTCACACACACACGCAAAAGAACCACCAAGGTTTAAGCATGTAAGTCGTGTATGGTGTACAAGGACTTACAGGAGTCGACATTATAAATCCTCGATCACTTTTAGTCAGCTCTGACAAAACTTCCCTCAGCTAGCGCATCTTTTTGAAGTGACTAGAAGCCTTGTCACCTGACCTGAATACTGTGCGCTGATTCGCTAAAACGGACTTATCGGTTTCTGTACAACAGAAGGGCGCTTGTTGGCTTCCGCTGTAAAACGTGAACTTGCGATGGCTGACAGTGGACAATACCGGCTTTTCTGACAAAATGGATTTAGGGTACAGAACGTTCTATATATGGAGAGTAATGCACAGCACTTTTTTTTTTTTTTTTTTTTTTTCGGTTTTTGCAAATGAACTCTTCATATATATAATTATATATAGCTGGTGACACATTCTCAGTTACCTTCTGTCTGTTAATCTCAGCTACAGCAGTGTGTCAAGACAATTATATTCAGGGTGGGAAAATGAGCTTGGCCTTTACCTTCTGCTGTTCACTGACTTTAATATCATCCCTCTGCTCACCTTTACCATGATGCAACAATCAAAGATCGCCTGCTATAACAAGATTGTGGTACCATCGCCTGGCTCTGATTCATGATGTATTCCATCAAACTGTAAGGAAGAAGGATGCGTTCATACATTATTACTAAAACACATTCCCTTTTCTCATAATCTTTTTTGACAACTGGAGAATTCTTAAATTTACTGTCTGACTTGTGGGACAGCCAGGAAATGAGCAGCTGTCAAAAATTTCACACATCCTTTGGGAAATGCCTAAAATAAAATGACAAGCAACTTCATGCCACTTCTGACCACATGTGTCTTTGTTTTTACATTGGTAGTGAGGAACAGAATTTGCTCTGTGGATATTAACATCCACTGCACAAACTGATGGAGCAGGAGCTAGTCACTATTGTTTTAAATCAATTTAAATAGTCTGCAACTAGAGGGTATAAGAACCCTGAATCCACGAATAGCAATCTCATAATCAATGCAGATGTTGTCTTTCTTTCTAAAGTAAAGAAATGAGGACTGAAGAACTTTGGTGAATAAGAAACCAAGCATCGGCGATGGGAGCCCATTTTCCACTGGCTGGCACTTATTGAAACACATTTAGCGTTATGTTTATTTGAAGAAGCCTATAGTTTTGTTTTGTTTTTTTAATTAATGAAGATATTAAGTACTGTATCACATCATGCTTAAGGAACCTAGGCCATGCTTAAGGTTTTGAAAAAAATGTTTTGCTTTAATGTTTTCCAGTTGCTGACTGTCTGATGGGAGTCTATCTCTTCTTCCTGGGAATATTCGATTTGAAATTCCGTGGTGAATATAACCGGAACGCTCTTATCTGGATGGAAAGTGTGGAATGCCGAACAGTTGGCTTTCTTGCCATGCTCTCCTCTGAAGTATCTGTACTCCTCCTCACCTACTTGACACTAGAAAAATTCCTAGTTATTGTTTTCCCCTTTAGTCATCTGCGGCCAGGGAAGCTGCAGACAGTGTTGGCTCTCACCTTCATCTGGATTCTGGGATTTGTCATAGCAGCTGTTCCCCTACTAAATGAAGACCTGTTTGGGAACTATTATGGACGAAATGGAGTTTGTTTCCCTCTGCATTCTGATAGGCTGGAGAAACCAACAGCCAAGGGATATTCCACTGGGATATTTCTTGGTTCGATATCTCTCTTCTTCACTTTTTTGATATATATATATATATATATATATATTATATATATGTATGCACAATATTGCAAAAAAGTTAGAACACCCTATTGAATTCCATGGTTTTTCGTATCAGGACATAATAAAAAATCCTTGACAGGTCTTAAAATTTGGAAAATAAAACCTCAGATGAACAACTACACATGATATATTACACCATACCATTATTTACGTAACACAAATAAAGCCAAGATGGGTGACAAACTAAGGACACCCTATGATTCATTTGCTTATAGATCCACCATTAGTAACCATTTTCTTATGATTTTATCACATCATTCTGGAGGAATTTTTGCCCACTCTTCTTCTTTACAATGTTGCTCCAGTTTATTGAGGTTTGTAGGCATTTGTCTATGCACAGCTCTTGCCACAGCATTTCAGTCAGGATGAGGTCTGGCGTCTGGAGCTGTTGGACAGATTGCTTTACATTTGATTCTAGAATACTTTGGTATGCAGAGGAGTTCATGGTCAACTCAATGACTGAGATGCCCAGGTCCTGTGGCAAAACAAGCACAGAATCATCACCCCTCCACCAGCATGCTTGACTATGAGGCATTTGTGCTGATATGCTTAGTTTTCACCAAACTTGACTTTATGGCTAAAGTCTGAGGTGTAGTTCTTGGGTTGTCTGCAATTTCTTTGAGCATTACACAGCCTGACCTTAGGGGGAATTTGCTGGGATGTCCACTCCTGGGAAGATTGTCAACTGTCTTGAATGTCTTCCATTTGTGAATAATCTATTGTACTAAATGGACTTCATTGTCCTTCATTGTTTGGAAATGACTGTATAACCCTTCTCAGATTGATGGCAGCAGCGATTGCTTCTATAAGATCATTGCTGATGTCTTTCCTACTTGCTCCAGACCAGCAAACTGCCAAAACTTCTGCTTTTATAGAGTCGGTCACACTTGCTGATGATCTATATGCATATGTGACCCTGGACCATAAGTAGCATGGGTATATTTGTAGTAGTGGCCAACAATGCATAGTATGGGTCAAAATATGGGTCCTTCAACATATTTAGCAAATTTCCTAACATAAATATATATAAAAAATTGTTTTTGTGAGTGGATAAGGACTTCATTTGGACAACTTTAATGGCAAATTTCTCAATATTTTGATTTGTTTGCACCATCAGATTCCAACTATTCAAATAGTTGTATCTCAGCCAAATATTGTCCTATACTAACAAACCATGCATCACTGGAAAATGTATTTATTCTTCAGATGATGATTAAAACTCATTTTCAAAAACTTTACCCTTATGGTTTTGTGGTCTAGGCTCACATTTGTATATGCGTGCATGTGTATATGTGTGCCTGTATGAAAAAAAGTCTCCTGAATGAAAACTGTGCAACTCAGTGTCACAAAAAGACATGTAAATCAAAATTTGTCTATTTAAAATTCTATTTACGAACTCACCATACATATTTATTGTCAAGAACTGTAATTTATTGAAAGCCAATTGTTTTCTGAAACAAATGTCACATCGCACTTTAAATTTAGCACATTGTGTTAGAATCTTATAATTTATAAAAAAAGAAAAAAAGAAAGAAAAAAGTGAAAACCTTTTAGCTTCAGGTTCTAAAGGGTTAATCAAAGGTATTTGATTAACAGTGCCTGACTGCTACTTACTTGGTCACCCATGGTTTTTCCATTTTGGCCTTTGGTTTTATTTTCCAAATTTTAAGACCTGCCAAGGACAAGATGATTGTATATTATGTTCTGATATGGAAAATCATGGAATTCAATAGGGTGTCCTAACTTTTTCACATGACTGTGTATATATATATATATATATATATATATATATATATATATATATATATATGTACAGTAATTTTTAAATTCTGCATCCTGCTTAATATTTTCCTTATTATATTTATGTTTTATGTATTCCCAGGTCTTAATCTGGTGGCGTTCTTGGTGATTGTCGTTTGCTATTTCAGTATGTTCTGTTCCATCTATAAAACTGGCATCAATGCCACAGATGTGCGCAGTCGGCTACACAAAGATGTGGCTGTGGCCAACCGATTTTTCTTTATTGTGTTCTCTGACGCCCTCTGCTGGATACCCATATTTTTGGTCAAAACTCTCTCTCTTCTAAAAGTTGAGATTCCAGGTATGTTGTGTATTTCTGCAGCATAATTTTTTGACCACATAGTTAAAACATGTTTCTCAAACGAGTCATGTTTCTCTAACGGTCTTTATCAGTATTCAATTACGATTACACATATATACACTGCTCTTTTATAGAGAAACACATAATTATCCAGTTTTTACAGAAAAATATTGTTCATGAATACTGACCGTAAATAGTTAGCTAAGGTTGTTATTAGGCAATTCTGCATGAATCTTCAACCCCTTAACATTTAGAATGTAAGGCAGTTGGCACAATAGTTATTTAAAATAAGGCACTGTGATGCAGCCAGAATTTACTAATTTGAGTCATATTTTCAAATAAAGAATTCAAGATTTCAAACTTACTGTGATGGGTTTGAAATAGTGTTGTTCTCTCTGGTTAGTTACCCACTTTATTTTTAAAGTAAGAACAGCCAGCCATTTGTAAACTGAATGTGTTGAGGCTTCCAGTCTCATCCCCTTCCAGTTATTTTTAGCTGTACAAAACAGCTCGTTATCCTGCTTGATATTGCAAACTGGTATTTCTTACCAAATAAATTTAATGTATTGTCATAATTATAAACTGGTCTGTAGCTCAAATAGGTTTAGAGCTGCACTTGTTATTCTTCTGCTTATTCACCTATAGCAGCTAATGAATCGGAAGTCTCATTCACAGAAAATAAGGTGGATAATATAGTGAGTAATAAGAAATAACTATTGTTTTTTTTTTTCTCCAGGTTTTAGCCACATATTTACAACTGTTATGACCCTAGTATTTTAGACCTAACAATGACGTTAAAATAAATTTAAAAAGTTACATTTCATAAAAGTTAAAGGTGCTAAAGAGGATCTTTTCATCGACTGAGAAACCAAAGACTGTTAGTGAGTTTTTGAAATGAGCTCATGCGTAAGAACAACCCCCCTCCTTCACAGCTCGTTTCGAGGGAACGCCTCCCAAAACTCGTGCACGAGTATCGGAACACGAGTGTCTACCACCGGCATTTGCTGTGTCGTCTTAGTGGATTCATTATGTCGGACTCAACCATAGACTGTAAAAAATTATGGACGTAACGTCCGTGACGTCACCCATAGAGTTCTGAACAGCATTTTTGATGCGAAAATGAGGCCGCTTCCATCTTAGCTGCGCGTCACCGCACGTCACTCCCGGATAACTGAAAATGGGCAAAGAGGCGGGGAGGTGGTTTGAGCTGATGTGACTGGTTGCTGAAACCACGCCCGCCTAGCTTGTCGTGATCATCTTAGCAGGCAAAGGAGCTATCTATCTATCTTAGATACGATCTATTAATATTAATGAAGATAAGTTTATCATTACAAAGTTCTAAAGGTTTACTGTCAATCTATGGTGTTTTTTTAAGATATAGATCCTCCAACACCAGTGTTGGGTGTGCAAATAACAACATGCAAAATCAAACTTCATACCAGGGTCGTGCACAGGGGGGTTGCTCAGGTTGCCTGGGCAACTGCCCATATGCCCTTCTCGACTCACATTGACCTTCCGAGGTGGAAAAAAATAAATAAAAAAATTTATCAGTGGATGCAGAATTTCACGTAGGCCTAGATAAAAATAAAAAAAATCGCAAAGCCTCATTCACTTACATATTCGGGCACCCGTCCGAAAGTGAAAGTCAGTAGGGGAAGGGCAAACTCTGTTTAAGTGGCTGCAGCGCTGCACGCATGGTAGGGGAGTGCCCTTTTTTTAGGTCAGTTTTTTAGCAACTGCCCCTCAAAATTCCTGTGCACGTCCCTGCTTCATACCTTTATAAAGAAATAGAGATCGCGAGATGAATCCAATCTGTGGTACTTGGGTAAAATATGAGTGTCCATTGCAAAATAAAAAAACAGTACTTTTTGTCCATGAAAGATTTATATATTATCCATTGTTTGCATCACATTTCTTCTGAATGATCTGTTCTCTGTCATCATTCTTAAAGAAATAAAGCAAATAAAACTCTATATGATCGTATCTAACAAACAAATGAGCCATGTCCAAAGTTATATTTTTTTTCAAAATAGTGCAGCAGTTTTAGTTATAATATCCAAGCAGTGCTGTCGGATTTTGATATCCTCCCGCCATTGTCATTGTAGTAAATCTCACAAACAAAACTTTCACCCAATGCCACGATCCAACAACGTGTGTCTGTTTTATCTACACAGACACACATCAATCACGAATAATATTCAGCAAGCCATATTTTATAATTGTATAAAATAATCGAGAAAAAAGCACAAATACTGCTGAGATGCCAAATTCAGCGGCTGGAATTAGCTGAGGTAAAGTGATGGCTCACAGACAGCAGTGACCACACCCTTAATTATGCAGAACTTTAAGGCTTAAAGGTGCCCTAAAACTTTTTTTAAAAGATGTAATATAAGTCTAAGGTGTCCCCTGAATGTGTCTGTGAAATTTCATTTCAAAATACCCCATAGATTTTTTTTTATTCATTTTTTTCACTGCCTATTTTGGGGCATAATTAGAAATGAGCTGATTCAGGGTGTGTGTGGCCCTTTAAATCTGGTGCTCCATGCCCCAAGAGCTCGCGCTTGCCTTAAACAACATAAAAAAAGTTCAAACAGCTAATATAACCCTCAAAATGGATCTTTAAAAAGTGTTCGTCATGCAGCATGTCTAATCGCGTAATACAGTGTTTATTTTGATGTTTACATTGATTCTGAATGAGTTTGATAGTGCTCCGTGGCTAACGGCTAATGCTACACTGTTGGAGAGATTTATAAAGAATGAAGTTGTGTTTATGCATTATACAGACGGCAAGTGTTTGAAGATGAAAATAGCGACGGCTCTTGTCTCCGTGAATACAGTAAGAAACGATGGTAACTTTAACCACATTTAACAGTACATTAGCAACATGCTAACAAAACATTTAGAAAGACAATTTACAAATATCACTAAAAATATCATGATGTCATGGATCATGTCAGTTATTATCGGTCCATCTGCCATTTTTCGCTATTGTCCTTGCTTGCTTACCTAGTCTGTTGATTCAGCTCTGCACAGATCCAGACGTTTTGCCCTTGTCTAATGCCTTTCATAATGTTGGGAACATGGGCTGGCATATGCAAATATTGGGGGCTTACATATTAATGATCCCGACTGTTACCTAACGTCCCAGGTGTTATGTTGAAATTCGCCTGTTCTTCTGAGGTCTTTTAAACAAATGACATTTATATAGGAAGGAAGAAACACTGGAGTTTGAGTATAATCATAATCTGCAGTTGTTACTCCTGTCTCCTGACAAAAACATTGCCTGCGGCGCTTGTGGAGTGTGGAAAGTTACTGGAGCGCGCAGCCGCTCACGTCTCTCACAAGGAACGTCACGGCAGTGATTGACAAGCCAGAGGGCCAATCGTTTACGCGATGTTTTTAAGGCCCTACCTCATGCACAGATGATGTATATTAATATTATTCCTTTCAGTGCACCTAATAAATAGTTTTTTATCAGTTAGTAAAGACAGTTTCAAGTAATACTGCAAAAATGTAAAAACAAAACATCCTCTTTAGCACTTTTAATAAATGTTTAGCAGTAACCTTTTCAAATGAAATTGTAACAAAATAAATTATTTTCTCTTTCGTGCAAAAATGGCACTGGTACCTGAAAGTGACCCAGTTATCTCTAGCCAAGTGTGTCACAAATCCTGAATTTAAGATGATTCGTCTGTTGACATCAATGTCTTTATCTCTGCAGGGACAATAAACTCCTGGATGGTGATTTTCATTCTTCCTATCAACAGTGCCCTTAACCCCATCCTTTACACCCTGACCACCAGCTTCTTCAGAGAGCAGGTGGAGCTTCTCCTGTGCCGATGGCAGCGACACTCTGCGTCAAAGAAAGACCGTAAGAGTCTCACCAGCTCCACTATCTACATGGAGACCTCTCGAAATGCAGAATACCCTGCAAAAATTTCCTTGCCACGACCGTCTTTGGCAGACATGGATAACCAATATGGGTGAAAGAGCCAGTGAGTAAAAGGCATCAAAGTGTAGGCCTATCATAATCATTATCTATGTTCAGAAAGGAGAATGATGGTCTTTCCTGGAACAATTTAAGTGAAAGGATGGCATTGTTGATTCATTGTTCCAATATGGAGTGCTCTTTTTAGACACGTGACTCTAGCCCTCCATTAGGAGAAACATTTTTGAACGGTTCATCTAGAGCCTCAATCCCCTCCAGCATCCATTTCCACCCTAAACACCATGTCTGGCCCGTAGCCCTTGAGCTGGGCTTGTTGATTTTGTCAAAAGATTTTAAAGAAGACTACAAAAACAGTGCAGATGACTGTCAGTATTTACTGCAGAGCATCATTTCTATGAAGGAAAATGTGTATATTTGTTTGCGGAGATGTTTGGATTTGGAGATTGAATTTGAGAAGTTAATTGTAATGTACAGTAAAAGGGTTTTTATGCTTGCTTTGCCATTTCAGAGAAAAGGCTCATTAAAGGGAAATGCCTCACAGTTTCTTGGTCAACAAAGCAGATTGCTGCTGACTGAACAAAAGCATGCAATCAAGATAAAGAGGTCCATAGCATTCATCTGTATAATATAACAGAAATGTTGTTTTTGTTTGTTCTTTGTCATTTTTAACGATGATGCAAAAGCGTTTTATTTTTATACTCATGTAGACACTTTATAAGTTCGGTTTTTCTACGCATCTCAAGATATGTAAACAAACATTGAAAGTCAGATGTAAATATGTTCATAGTCCGAAGTGTCATGGAATGTGTCAAGCAATATAAAATATCTGACCATCTAAAGTACTAATGATAGTGTCAAGGATTTTCTTACTTCAATCTCTGTATGTTAAAAAGCCTGTTGATTGTTAATAATTTATCATAAAAGATAATATACCCCACAAATGAGTGATCGTTCATTCACAGCCTGGATTGCACAATGAAAAGTTTGGAATAATTAAGTTTATATATGGGTGTTTTTGTTTGTTTGTTTGTTTGTTTGTTTGAAAGAAGTCTCGTATGCTCACCAAGGCTGCATTTATTTGTTTTCTATTTGAATATATATCAAAATATATTTTAATCCTGTGATGGCAAAGCTGAATTTTCAGCATCATTACTCCAGTCTTCAGTGTCACATCCTTCAGAAATCATTCCAACATGCTGATTTGCTGCACAAGACACACCTATTATTATGTTGAAAACAGTTTATGCTGCTGCTTAGTATTTTTGTGGAAACCCTTATACACTACCATTCAAAAAATTAATGTAACTAAGATAAAAAAAAGAAAGAAGGATTACTTTATACTTTATACTAATATTAATACTTAATACTTGATACTTAAAAATTTAGCAAAGACCATTTAAACTGATCAAAAGTGACATTTATAATTATAATAATTTTCCAAATATATAATGTTCATTGAACTTTATATTCATCAAAGAACCCGGAAAAAATAATAATAATTTCCACAAAAATATTAAGCAGCAAAAACTGCTTTCGTCAATTATCAGTTAATAATTGAAAATTTTTAATAATTCAGCACCAATAATAATTCATAATAACTGATCAGCATATATATTACATTTTAAAATATTTTCCATTATCAGTTATTTTTGAATTGTAATTTTATTTCACTGTTTTGTATCTTTGATCAAATAAATACAGCCTAGGTGAGACTTAATATAAGAACATTTTTAATTATTCAAGACAGGTCGTGTACATTTTTGCTTATGCTGTGAACATTAACAGGTAGGACAGACATTAACCAAATATAATTGTAAGTTCTGATAATCAGTTTTATACCATTTGTATTACTCAATTAAATTAAACATTAAAACGTTTTTAGACTGCATTGGAAGAATAAATTCCCAGTCGTTTTTAATGAAATTGTGCTCTTTTAAAGGTAAACTCCATTAAAAATATTGCGTTTGATGCCTTTTAATTGTGTTGTTTGAGACTGTGCACCTGTCAGTATCCAGCAGCATCCTTCCAGGCGCTCCAGAAACTAATGGATGGAACGAAACAGACGGACGTGCGTCTCAGCCAATCAGCGATCTCCATTTCTCTCTTCGGTAAATATCTGCAATCTGATTTGTCGCTATGGGCGGAGTCGCGCCATCCTCAGTGGCCGTTTTTTTCTGTCAGTCGATGCGAGGAGACTCCAGACTAATGTAGTGAAAATAGCAGAATTCCGCGACGACGCTTGGATAAAGATATGAACATATAAACTGCTAAACACAAACACACAAGGTATGGTGTTTTTGCTCAATGTTTTGAGGGATTGAAATGTAATCCTGTGTCCATACTGGTGAGCTTTAATTTGTGTAACCGCCTTAAATTGACGGAGAAACCTTGAGGAGGCCAGACCACCAGCACAGATTGTGTTTGTTTGTCTGTTGATAACACAAACACAGCACAACAGATTTGGCTTCAAACTGTCCCTTGCATAATTAGAAATAATTTATGCCGTCTAAATGGTTGCCATCGGTGTTCTGGGTTCAAGAAGCGGAATAAATGTAATTTACATATAGCTGTAATGGAGAGAGATGTCTGCTGTGATTATGACAACAATGTAATAGCGGCTGTGCTCAAAACCGAGTGTGCTGCCTACATAGACAGCATTTTTTGGGCATCACGGGCGCGTGCTGCTTTTGTGGAACGCGCCTGCGATACACTGAAATTCTGCGCGTGACTTAAATATTTTAAAAAATGTGCAGCTAACGCGGTTTTGAGACACATCTACTTTTGATACGGATCATCACTATCAAGCATCACTGATATTGTGTTTTTCCTTCAGGAAATTGGATGATTTTGTATTCTGCATGGCAACAATCGCATCCTCCTTTGTCTAAACAGGGTGAGTCGTGACAGTTTTTTTTTTGTTTGTTTGTCATTATTTAATTACTGTATTCATGTTAGTGTTTATGTATTGTATGCTATTTAAGTTCTGAGTAGCTAATACTAATGAACCACTCGTACTTGTTATGTGAAATTTGTGGGCTTCAAAAGGGTCCAAAAGTCTGAAGCTACACACAAAATCTAATTAAACATATATTGATTTCGAAAAATACTTGCATACTTGCATTATTTTTGTCACTAACAAAATAAGCAAATTTTGACAGTGACCATGTGAATTTGTTATGCTAATTATATAATAATAAATGGAAAAACTGGACTAAAAGAGAAAAAAAAAATAGTGTATAAAAGTGTATTTTGTTACTGTGTGTCAGGTTTCTCTCTCTCTAGTTGTTGTTTTGGTAGAGGTTCAAGTGAGGATTGTTTTGAGTCTATCCATTTTCACTAGGCAGGAACAACTTTGCAACTGTGCTTTATTCATTACGTGTAGTTCAGACAAAAGCGGACAGCCATCTTTGCTCATTTCATTGCTCTGAGCCATGTGTGTTTACTTGAGGGTTTGTAAATATTTACATTCAATTGCTGAAACCATTTGTGAAGCTTGAAATGTTTTGTTAATCATTTGTAACATATATGCTGATCCAATATGTTGAATAGCTTTTGCATAGGTCTTTCAAATAGTTCATTGGATTTTGGGTTGCACTGAGTTGCGGTTTGTTTGTTTGTCAGGGTGTGGGCGTGTTTATCGTACAGTAGATGGTTTAATGTTGTAATTGAGTCATATTGCTCATCTGCATTTAGTGAAGATAACCTTGGTTTTATTTTCACAGTGGAAACCATATTATATGCATGATTAAATATTAAAGGACATATTTTAGCCAGTATGATGGTTTGGCATATTATGAATCTGTAAAAAAATATCCAAATGATCCAGATGTGTTTGTGTTCTCATGACAAAGACATGCTCTCTGGATCAGAATTTGTAATATCTGCAGATTGTAGATAATTTGGGCTTAAGGTTGCCTTGTATTTTTGTTTCCTAACTTCAAATTTCCCATTAAATTAAAGGGATAGTTCACCCTAAAATGAAAATTAAGTCATCATTTGCTCACCCTTTGCCGTATACCCTTCTTTTATTTTTTTTTTGGACCACAAAATGAGAATTGTATTTATTTATTTTTAAATGCCCCGCTCGCACTCGTCCATAAAATGGTAGTGAAAAGCGACCAGCATAAATTAAAAAAAGTTACACATATGTCCAAAAAGGACAAAAATGTCCTTGTCCAAAAATTTGAAACTTGGGAGCACAGACCTAAGTTTGGTCTCATTTTAAAGCAGACCCTTGGCATATTATTGTTGAAGTAAAAAAAGTTTACAAAGTGAAATAAGAAAAAAGTTATAGGAGTTTATGATAAGTTTATGAAAATGCTTTATGAACATTATTTTATATAAAATATTTATTTTATGAAACATGTTGAACTCTAAAACTGCTAGAAAATCAAAGCCATGAATCTAAATAAGTTGTAAAATTTGAGGTTGATATCTCAAAAAATGAGCTTTCAGTAAAATTCTGTTTTGACTGCAGTACCAAATTTACCCCTTTAGATGCCAGCAAAGCTCTGCTGGTACACACAGTGATTGGATTTGTGATTTTGCAGTACAGTAGAGTTTTTCTCTCTCAAATATTACGCACACACACACATACACACAGGTTTGTTTTGCTATCAAAGTGAGGACATCCATAGACGTAATGGCTTTTATACTGTACAAATTGTACATTCTATCCCCCTACACTACCCCTACCCCTAAACCTACCCATCACAGAAAACATTCTGCATTTTTACATGTTGAATAAAAAAATGTTTAGTATGTTTTTAAAGCTATTTTAAATATGAGGACTCATGAAATGTCTTCATATTTCATGTTTACGTTTTAATACCAGTGTAATACTCATGTCATTATACAAATTTGTGTCCTCATAAATCACAAAAACAAGCACACACACACAATTATTTTAATACACACATATAAGCCACACTCTGACATCCATACCAACACACCCGCACAATTATAGCTGCATAATTTATCCACTTGGCTCTTTAATATGCAGAAGCAGAAAACAGGAATAAAGCAAGTATTTGCTTTATAGGTAAAACCCGAGAAAATGGCACCATTTGTAATTTTGAAGCCTTGCCAACAGAATGAAAGCCTATTAACAAAGATTGCATCATTTTATAGTTAAATGGCCCTGGGAACCTCCATTTTAATGGGTTTCAAAGGGGTTGTTTTTGTCCTTAAGGTCCTGAAATAGATTTATTAAAGGAAATGGGGTGAAATAGTTAAATTCCAATAAAAATGCACACCTGAGCCAAAATTTATGCAGTTGGCATTAACACAGGCAAACTGATCAAAAAACAAAATAATGAAAAGGATAAAAATGTCCATAAAGACACACAAGGGTTCAATAAAGATGCAAAAGTATCACAGAATGATCTTATGTGACACGCACCATATATTCCAAGTGCTCTGGGGGTATACGATAGGGTTTGGTGAAAAACAAACCAACATTTAATGTGTAATTTAACAAAAATTCTGACCTTGGCCGTTGGTCTTCTGTGCACGACTATGGCCCAAAAAAAGCAGACAAGTTGAGAGAAATCAAAATGAATAAGTATGCAACACGAAATTCAGCATCTGGAAAAAAAAAAAAAAAAAAGAAAGTATCCGTGTACTTTCTTTACTGAGTTATATATCTCCAGTCCGGAAATCTTTTTGTCTGATAACACTCAGAATGACAGACATGTGAATGTGATAACTTCCTGTTTCGAAGAACACAACGAATATACAGTATTCACCTCAGAGAAGAAGGTACATGGACTGTATTTCATTTCACGTTTTTGTTAATCTTGATTTCTCATAACTTGTGTGCTTTTTCTGGGTGAGACGGAGCGAACTGTGGCACTAGAGTCTCATAAACACAAGAAGACAAACAGCCAAGGTCAGGATTTTTTATTAAATTCTAAACTAAATTTTGTTTTGTTTTTTGGAATATACGGTGTGTGTCGCATGGGATTGTTCTGTGATACTTTTGTGTCTTTTTTTAAAAAAGCTTGATGCTGGTTGCTATTAACTGCCATTAGATGGACAAACGCAAGTGGGACATTTTTTTTTTTTAATTCTCCTTTTGTAGTCCAAAAAAGAAAGAAGAGCATATTGCATTAGAACAACACCAGGTTGAGTAAATGACGACTTAATTTTCATTTTAGAGTGAACTGTCCTTTTAATGAATTGTTAGAAATTTTTAATTCAAAATCTAAACAACATTGATGACATCTTGTTTGCATAAATAATTGTGATTGCTGCTTTGCAAGCACTGGTATTTTCTTCAGGAAATGCAAATCCAATTGTTTTTCATTTTGTTCATATTAGTGGTATATTGTACAAGCGCACAAGAGACTTGACTGAATGTGTGATGCACAACCCACACAGACATTATGTAATCTTAGAGAGATAGTCTTGGTTATTGTGTGTAGGTTAGTGGGTGCTTACAGGATTTTATATAACAGCTTCTGACAGGTAGTTTTAGAAACACAAGTGAAATGCATTTGAAACAAGCCTCTGTGCTATGCTATGGTGACCAATTTTTAGTCAAGAGTCACTTCACTGTTTCACCTGCTGTTTCAATATTACGTATGTCTCTCCTCTCACTCTGGCTGTTTTTCAAAGCTCAAGTCATGAATTATTAACTGGGGAGTAAGAGCTGCAAAAAAGGACATAGCCATAGCAACACTGCATTGTTCTCTCATCTCTATCTCCATCCATCTTCACATCACTTATCTAAAATTATTTATCTCTTTGTTTTTGTTTTTTTTGATGGTTTCTCAGACTCAGTGATCAAAGTGATGTACACCTATTCACTGACACTAGTGTAGATCACTTTCTGTGATCTACTCAGCTACCCAAAAAACAGAATTGTGGCAAAATAATTTTTTTTTTTTCAGTAACACGTTACTATAACGTTTAATTTGTTAATATTAGTTAACCTGTATGAAAAATAGTTCTAAGTAAACAAGTGATTCTAGATGATTTCAATATTAATTCCATTTATTAATATTTTTTTAAAATTGCTAGTTGTATCTGTTGTTTACATTTATGTAACGTGAATTGACTTAATGTAATGTACATGTATGAACTTACACAGTATAAGAGGTTTGGACAATGATGAATGGATGGAAAATATACAATTATATTTTTGCATTTTGTATATATGTAAGATTAATAAATGCTGTAAAAATATATTGCTCATTAGTCATTATGAGCTTATGATCAAACGTGACAGTAAAGATATTTATAATGCTTCAAAAGATATTTATAATGCTTCTCTTTCAAATAAATGTTTTTTTGATCAGCTATATTCATCAAAGAATCCTAAAAAAAAATGTAATGTATCAGTTTCCACAAAAGTATGAAGCAGCACAACTGTTTTCAACACTGATAATAATAAGAAATGTTTCTTGAGCACCAAAATAGCATATTAGAATGATTAAATTCTGAAGATCATTATGAAAACAGAAGGAATAGCTGCTGAAAATTCAGCTTTGCCATGACAGGAATACATTTCATTTTAAAATATATTCAAATAGATAGTTTTTTTTTTAAAGCTGTAATAATATTTTACAATTTTTCTGTTTTTACTGTATTTTTGGTCAAATAAATTCAGTCTTGGTGAGCATAAGAGGCTTCTTTCAAAACATAAAAAAAATCTTACTGACCCCAAACTTTTGAATGGTTGAATACAGTTTATTAATTACATTAACATGTGTTATGTAAAATTATAATGTAAGAGAGACAATATTTTTTGCTGAAATTTAGCTTCTTAACATTATCCTTGGTTGAAGTTATTTTGATAGCAATGTTATAGAAATTAGTTTGAGATAAACCCATGAACTGTACCTCTACTAAACTCTAGAGGGCAGCCTCACACTTAATTTCCCTCACAATTCTTTATAGAAATGTTTGTAATGAGAACTAGCTTTTTTTTTGAGTTGTTGCCCCTTTATGTCAAGCGAAAATCGCTACATCCTTTTCTCTTTTCTAAAACCAAAAATCTCTGTTTTGTGTTTTTGACTCTCTTTAGATCTTCAATCAAGATTTCATACCATTTTCACAGTTCCTAAATAACAGTTCCACTTTCCTTTATAGGGCACTTTAACTGAAGAACTTTTGAAACATGACCCTGCTAATGCATAAATTGTTGAGAGAGATCAAATCAATAGAAGAGCATTTCAAAGTGCGCTTGAGATGAAGAGCCAGTGGACGGCTCGAAATCAGTTGATGTCTACAAAAGATCACCCAAACAAAGAGAAAACAAGACTAAACCAACTTGTCAAAATTTGTAAATATTGACAATTAACTCCAAGAAGTCACATGATAGTGTCTCAGAATGCCTTTCTTGCCGGACAGCGTCACTCTCCTGGCAGACCAGTCCTGCCATCTGAGGAATGTGATATCTGAAGATCACTGCGAGTACATGAACACAAACCTTGCCTTGATGTGTTGATCACGATTGTGTGTGTGTGTGTGTGTGTGTGTGTGTGTGTGTGTGTGTGTGGAGTCTGGAGTTCTAGGTTATCTCCAGTAATTAGGCTGCACCAATTAGATGTGCTATTTTCGGGTAGGCCAGTGATATTTGCAGTACTTTTGTATTTTTATCTGTGTTACATATAAATGACACATTTTTGAAGGATGGGATGATGAGTTTTCATGCTTTTTCATGGTTTCATTATGTGTATTTTTAGAGTTTATTTGTGTGTTGTTCGTAAGTGTGGTCAATAGATTGTCAATAGATTAACTGTAAACATGAACATTTGGGTGTGTCCAGGTCACATGCCATTGTACATTCAGATTGTTTTTGTGTCATTTAGCTTTAAAAAAATGCAGATTTTGTTGGAGCCCTTTACTAATTTGTAACTTGAAAACTACATTTTTTAATTTTCTGAAATAATGTGATTGTTTGAACATGCAAAACTCCATAATACCAAGATATTTTTGATGAAATGCGATAGGTTTCTGATCCCCAAGAGAAAGCAAAGTAATTTCCACATTCAAGGTCCAGAAAAGTAGTAAAGACATTGTTAAAATAGTCCACATGACTACTGTGTGCAAAAACAAAACAAAAATAACGACTTTATTCAACAATATATTTTCTTCCCAGTCATCCTCCTACGCCGTTTACGTTGTAGACACAGTGCAGAACAACTAAACAAAATAGCGTAATTTACTAGAGGTTCTGATAAAATGTTAATTGTTGCTGTCTGTTTAAAATGTTAAATGATCTGAATTATTTTAAAAAATCAGTTTGAATGAAAGATTCAATCATTTCACTTGTTTCATTGCTGGATGAATCAGTGTTTTGAACGAATTTCTTGAATGAATGATTCAATGACAAATAAAGTTTTTAACAGTCACTTGTCGCCACCTAGTGGCATAAAGATGTATTCGATATAATCTTTTTTTGAAATGCCGGGTCACTTCAAAAGTAAGTGATTTGCTCTATTTTGATCATTACTGTAGACATCAGTGTTTACATCCGAACTATAAACATTTTTATCCCAGTTCGTCTGTGTTAATATGAATATTTATAAGACAGAAATAACGATACTGTGTGGTTGAAAAGACTGTTTATGAAGACTGTTTTATTTCATACCTACAAATACCTGCTTTCATACCTTTCATACCTGCTTTCTCTGGGTCAGCGGCAGCACGAAGGTAGATTTGAACGTTACGGTGTGATTTTGTCAATTTGTTGTTTAATAGACACAGGAGAATCATTGTCATTTAGGAATGAGATTGTGTGGGTGTTTGAATCGAGATTGCAAACTTTTAACGTTTAATCATGCAGCTCTAGATATATGTCTGGAAGTCAGAGTTTGACTTTGTATTCAAGTTTTGACTGGGAAATTATTATACAGCCAGCCAGTCTGTTTGACTTTATTTCCCTCAAAAACTAATTTTTGCTGGCATAAAGAGAGAGTAGCCTTCAGTTCTGCAGCTCTGAGATGGCTGAGACGGCCCTTGGGAAGAGACGCTGACCCTTTTTGGATTTGCATCAAAATGTTGTTTATTGAAGAAAAGGGCTGTTTTGTGTTCTCAGAAGGAGTGGTCAGTCTCTCTGTTTCTTTTTCTTTTTCTTTTTCATCAGCACTTTCAGCCAGGGCCACTCGGAGGGAGAGACTCAGAGAATAAGGTAGTTGTTCCATGTTGGCCTTCAAAAAGGTTACTCTATAAAATCAGCAACGCCTGCAGGTCAGTAAACAGTGTGGTTATTTGTTAGCTTAATGTTATTAAAAGGTGGTCCAAATAAACACCCTCACCCAAAGACTTCACATTTGTCCATTCCTTCTGACATTATTAAAAAACAACCTATAAATGATGTGTTTGTTTTGTCAGGCACATAGCTCTTGGGAATCAAACTTGGGGGACATGATGCCTTGACAACCATTTTGAAAACACCTCAGACTCAAAACATAAAACAAGTTAATACAAACCAGAAGCAGGTCATTTTGATAGGTTGCGTTCTATCCCCCAAATGGCACTGTTTTTTAAACAATCTGATTCCCATTAAAATAAACACTGTACACAGTCACACTTGCCCCGTCTCTCCTCCTTTATTTTCAAAATCTCCACCCTCTCTCTCACAAAAGAGGCGTGTCCGTCTTGAGTAATCCAACACCTGCCCCATTCAGGCGTGTTACTGTAACTGGCTAAACAGCCTGGACCTGTGAGAGCAGACAGAGAGCATTATCCCTCTCTGATTGAATTCACACTTAAAAGCTCATGTACCTAATACAGAGGAAAGAGGGACAAAAAAACACAAAAGAAGAGACAAACAGAACTGAGAGGAGCTTCTCTGGAGATCCGTATCCATGCTGATCCGTAGCAGGTGAAAGCGGTACCTCTTTTTGTCATCTGTGTCGGATATGTCCGTGGAGGATGTCAACAGTACCGGAGTTGTGGTGGATGGTAAACCGAACCCTTGTGAAACTCAGAGCCAGGATGGGATTGTTTTGGTCCAGATGGCTAGTCTCTCCATGCATATGTTCACTCCAGCAGACTTTAAAGGGAAGTTCAGGAAGATCCAGCCGAGAAAAAGACCCACCATCATCAAAGAAGGTACCGCTCAGGTTTTGCTTTAGTAGTCAGGCACACCGCTGTCTTTAATATCTTGATGTGTTATGACACGCGAGTCATCCTTCATGGTGTGCGATTTAATTAGATTTGACTTTTATGTCCAACCAAGGCATAGACTCCCATCTTTACCTCACACACAGGACATCAAACTTGTGTTTCTGGTATTTTTTCTTAGTCAGTCAGTTGATAGCCTGCAATTTGTCTCAGTGTACAGCTCATCGCGTGAAACTTTGTGACACAACACTATGATGTCATTCAGAGACTGTTTTAAGACTTTCTAGTATAGCCTTCAGCTAGAGATCACTGAGGGGGCGGGAATTCCCTTGAAACTTGTGGCTGGTTGGGGTGGTATCGTACTTAATTTCTTTTCACCTTATTAGAGTCAGGTTTTGAGAAGACATAAAATGTTACCTCCACCCTGAAATGTTCATTGTGGAGATTTATTTGGAGTTAGAGACAAAAAAAGATGTTTTCCAGGAGTAGAAAGGACCATGGCCACACAGGTAAAGTCTTGGCCACACAAGACAACGTTTCCCCACTGTTGACGGAATTTTTCATAATTTATGAGACAGCGCTTCCTCGCCATTGACGGAATTTTCCGGCTTTCCGTATTTTCACTGTTATACTGTAGGGGGTGCTATTACGCAACACCTTAAAGGGGACAGAATCTCCAGATCAAAACACTTGAAAACAAGAAGCAAAAACAAGCCATAAAAAAATTGATTATGCACGTTGTAGTCTTTGGGCGAAAAAAAAAAGATTTTGTTCAAAATATTGCTTTTTTTTTAATTAAACTTACTCATATTCATACAACAAAATATTCTGGGGGCCATGGAAGTTTTTTGAAAATGATCAAAATGCTGGCGGTGGGTGGCAACGTTTCTTAAACAATGCTGGCAGGGAAAGAGTTAATGATCTTAAGGGACTTCAGTTGGGACCTCAATCTGGCGAGTTAACTGTGCCTACATGAGCGATGATGGAATAGGGGAAGGGTGGATGTGAATGATGAGAGATAGCATCAACATCAGGAAAGAGATCATTTTGGGTTTTAATTAGACCTTAGTTAAACCAGCATCTCAAATCTTCCAGAACCTCAAGCTGGGATGGTCCGTATACAAAGACAACATATAGTGGAAAAGGCAAAGTAAACAAAAGAAAAGAAACAAATGTGTTTGTCTAAGTTAAAGTGACTTTGTTCACATGCAATTTTTTATTTAGACGTTGTAGACAGAGTAAAAAATTAGTGACACACTACCGTTCACAAGTTTGGTGTTTTTGAAATAACACTTTCATGCTCTCCAAGGCTGCGTTTATTTAATCAGAAATAATATTGAAAACAGTAATATTGTGAAATTTTATTACAATTTAAAATACACAAAAAAATATGAATAAGTCATAGCAACATGTTTTTACAGTTACAGTTTCCATTTTATTATCTTTTGATTATTCTTCAGAAATCATTCTTATATGCTGATTTTATGCTCAAGAAACATTTCTTATTATCAATGTTGAAAACAGTTGCACTGTTTAAAGGTGCCCTAAAATCAAAAATTGAATTTACCTTGGCATAGTTGAATAACAAGAGTTCAGTACATGGAACTCCAATGCGTCCTCCTTCTTATGTAAATCTCATTTGTTTAAAAGACCTCCGAAAAACAGGCGAATCTCAACATGACACTGTTACGTAACAGCCGGGATCATTAATATGTACGCCCCCAATATTTGCATATGCCAGCTCATGTTCAAGGCATTACACAAGGGCAGCCAGTATTAACGTCTGGATCTGTGCATAGCCGAATCATCAGACTAGGTAAGCAAGCAAGAACAATAGCGACAAAATGGAGCAAAAATAACTGACGGGGGGGCAAGGAGCGCACGATTTAAAGGGGCCATGCACAGAATCGGTGCATACTGTAGTTAATGATGCCCCAAAATAGGCAGTTAAAAAATGAATAAAAAAAAACCTATGGGATATTGAAACTGAAACTTCACAGACATATTCAGGGGACACCTTAGACCTATATTACATCTTGTAAAAACTGGTTAGGGCACCTTTAATATTTTTGTAGGAACTATTGTATTTTTTTCAGAAAGTAAAATAACAGCATTGATTTGAAACCAAACAAAGTAAACAAAAAAGATTTAAAACAAATAAACAGATTGAGAGAAGATAGAGACTTTGGGCAGGGAGACTTTAGAGGGAAAGTGGATAGATTTTGAAGACATTGAAACAACTAAATTGTTTATTATTCCAAAGGTTTGACTTGTGTGGTAATGATGTCTTGTGTTTTATCTGGTGCTAAATTATCTTGTCCTTTCCTCTCCAAAGCTAAAAAAGGGAGTATATATTAGGGGTTTCTGCTGAGTGGGCACATGTGTCTCCCATGATTGGTTTTTCAGAGCTGTACTGAACAGGTGTGTTGGATGCCTGAAAGACCATGAACCCTCACAGAAGCCTCACTGATGGTTGGCTGAAGAGACCTTTTGTCAGAGGAGAAGCCAGCTGAACACAAAGAGGGAGTTTTAGTTAGATTTCTAGAATATCCTGAATTCTGAATCCTAAATCCTGTACCGCAATTAATGTAAAAAGAATTTCCTCACCCTCTTGTTGATCAAAGATTTGTTTTGAAGAATGTCCGCAAGTAACATTTGAAGGAGTCTCTCTTGGTTTTCCTTATTTAATTTTAGCATCTTGACCCCTCATTGACTTTTATTGGAAACAGCTCAATTAGATCATGGGTTTTAGAAGCCAGTGTGCTTGCCAGCACTGACACGGAACTAGTTTCATGTTAACAGGATCCCTGTCACTGGGTAGTTATGAGTCAGTGATCCCTGTGCCAGAGTCTAACAGCTGGCAGAAGCTGCCTGATGCTCCAAATGCTTGGAATTCTGGGGGTTTCTTGTAAAGATTATCCGAGCATGACTGCTGTGAAGCTCTCGTAGCAGAGAATAAAATCATGAACAGTTTGCTAGGAATGTCAAAACAAGCAACACAGTAAAACAAACATGCACCGTACATATTTTACCATTTTATCATGTTTAAATATCAATTCAGCATAATATTTTGTCCATACAATGGAAGTCAAGAGGGTTCAGTTATGGCCCTACAATATCTGCAATATGAAAAAACGTGGACAGAATCGCAGAGTCTAGTCATAAAAATGGATAAAAAAAAAATAAAAAAAATCACAAATTTGAGCCAAACTTGGATGAATAAATCAAAAGTAGGGCTGAACAATAAATCAAACTGTGATATGAACTAGTATCTGTGAATATTAAACTGTAAAGTGAATATGAATTCTGCATGTTCTGCAATTTTTCATCCATGTCGTAATTTAAACAGTAAACCTCTGCCAAAAAATGAAAGGAACTGTTCAAATTTCATTTGATTACATTTTAAAAGATTAATTACATTGATAAAGTTTAATGCATGTATTTGATTACCACTGTTTTTGATAATACATGTATTTAATCAGAAAAAGAACTTAAATTGTTAAAGTTTTATGAATTGAATTGATTATACATCATTTTTGATTAACACAATTTAAAATCCCTTCACCCAAAAATTCAAATTCTGTCATCATTTACTCAACCTCATGTTAACCCAACCCATAAGACATTCGTTCATCTTCGACATCACAAATGAAGATATTTTTTAATGAAATCTGAGAGAATTCCTTCTATCCATTGACAGTCCACGCAACTGCACTTTGACGCCTCGAAAATTTCATGAGATCATAAAACTAATCTACATGAATTGAGCAGTTTAGTACTAAGTCCTAATTAGACACGATTGCTTTATATGATGAACAGATTTGAGTTTAGGCTTTTACACATAATAAACATTCATCAATGCACACATCAGAAATGGTAAACGGAAGCTTAAGCATTCTTGCTTGACATGCAAGAACCAATGAGGTTCATTCTCGTGTGTTATGCAGCACGTTTGAGCTTCCGCAAGAACCAATGAGGTTCATTCTCGTGTGTTATGCAGCACGTTTGAGCTTCCGCAAGAACCAATGAGGTTTGTTTTTATGCATCAAGCAAGTACAATTGAGCTTGAGTTGTTTGCTTACCAATAATTATATGTGAATAAAAGCCTTAATTCAATCCATTCATCATATGAAGTGATTGTGTCTACTCAGAAAATTTGGACTAAACTACTCTCTTTATAAACTTTTTGAAGCGACAAAGTGGTAGTTTCATGGACTGACAAAACAGGGACAAAATCTCTCAGATTTCATTAAAAATAAATTCATTTTTGTTTCAAAGATGAATGAATCTTTTACATATTTGGATCAACATGAGGGTGAGAGATTGATGACTGTTTTTTTGACTGTGTAACCCTTTAATCAAATTCCAGAAAAAAATTTAACTGGAAAACACCTTAAAATTTGTATTTTGTGATCATTTATTTTTTCAGTTGGACAGTAAGCTGTTCTTTTAAGTGATTTCTTTGAAGCAGCTCACCAGATGAAACCGTGAGAGCGTTTCTGTGTGGTGGAAGTGGTGGGTGTGACCCCAGCTGTTGTGGAGATGTGCCCGGGGCAGCTGGGAGAGCTCAGTGTCAGCTGGGAAGACTCCACAGTAGCAGTAAAACCCTCAAGAGACCCAGACACTCCTCAATTCAAGCCACTGCAAACAGCACATTTCCAAACTTTTTCAGCGCAAACACAATTCATTTTGCAACAATTCATTTTGCATTGATTTATTGCACCACTTTACTCTTTATAAATACTGTCAGTGTTTACCGGAGCTTTGTCATAAATAGGACGTTTTTATGGCTCTCTGCATATTAAGCAAGCTGCAGCTGTCATATGCAATGAGTAACATTAAAATAAAATACCAATTTTATAAGCAGTTTAAAGCGATTTACACAATATACATATTTAATCTCCCTCATTTGTATCTTGAGTTGCGTAATATCATAATATAATGCATAATAGTACATAATTTGGTAACACATCCCGCAGAATACAGATCAGTTCCCCTCTGTTTCATATTTATTCGGATGTGACAGAATGTGAATGATCTCCCTCTAAACCTTTTGCTGAGAGCTATGATATACTGCAGTAATTACATGCTCTGTCAATCAAGTTGTCATATACAACACACCACTCCTTCCAGAGGCAAAATTGTTCATTTGGTGTAAACGTACTGCTAAGGTAAGCATAACTATTACAGTTGCTCATATTTAGGGTTAGTGATATAAGCAGGGCAAAAGAACAAAAATGAAAAACAACAAGAATTTCTGGAAAGATAAAGAGCATTGAGGAGAACATGTTTGGTAACTCCCCAACTGCTGTTAACAAAAATTAAATGCAACTGCTTTCACATGGAAACTATTTACTCTCATTCTTCCACAGCTCTTATGTTCTGTCTGCCGTGAGTGAACATCTGAGATATTAGCATCACATTCCTTTACTGATGTGTATCAACCATTAATGCAACACAGTGCTTTGCTTGTTCCATTCTCAGAGTGTTTTGTAAATAAGATGCTTTTGTTGAATTCTACTAATCATATACTACTGTCCAAATGTGTGGGGGTATTATTTTTTTAAAAAAAGGAAAAAAAAAAATTCTCTACAGTCTTGTAAGTACAGCTACACATGTAGATTTGTACATGACGCCATAGTCTAGGAATCTCTGGCCATACATTTACATGATACAAAATGATCAGAACAGCCTTACAGGTTCAAATACAGCTCTAGTCCCCTCTTCTTTGTCTCTCTTTTCTTTTCTTTTTTTTAAATGTGAAAAGCAAAAGCTGTGTTGTAATTTGATTGAGGTGTATTATGTGGAATAGTTTTGATTTGTTTATTATTTTGAAGCATAGCTTTCAGTTGCCTTTTGTCCTATTGGGGCATTGCCCAGTGGTGACATCACTATCATGGGGATTTAAAAAAGCCTAACAGACACAGAAGACAATGATGTCATAATGTGAACTGTTGCGCCTTCCGCATGAGTTAAATTAAATGTTCAGCAGTGCAGTATTTAGCCACATTTTTGCTTTAGAAAGCTGCACAATACTTTCAGTTTCAATGTGTCTTGAATGAACTTCCAGTGTATTGCTGCAGTGCTGCTGTCAGCCAGCAGATGGTGTGACGATGTAATCCCATTCCCATACACTCGTCATCTACTCATGCACAGTGAACACACAGGATCACATGATCCATGAGTGACAGGCTGTTGCCCTCCACCTCCACCACCTGCTATAAAATTTAATATTAATGTACTAATGCTAAAATAAAATATTAAACAGTATTATTAAGTAAATATAATTTTTTATATAAAAATATCAATGGCACAATATGTTAGATTTTTGGATTAAAATATCCAAAAACCACTAGAATAGTGTTATATATTTTGTTGACTTGTGTACTTACATTATCCCAAATATTTCTAAGAATGTTTAAATCCAGAGACACGGACCGTGTGTGCGTTGCCTATCAATGACATCATACCCGCGTTACCCTCGAATATCGTAGAAACCATGAAAACAGTCGCTTTAATATATGATGTGTTTTATTAGACAGGTGAGCAACTGTTTGGATACATTTATAGACAGAAAACTAATCGTGTTATAGAGCTTAAGTCTTATTGTTTAAATCTTGTTTTCTTGATTGCGAGTATCATGGTTTAGCCTGCGTAATATCGATCTAGCTTACTGCAGTTTGCAACAAGTGTCTCATAGTAGCTGCCGAGCGAATTCACAGAGTAGCATTATAACAACTTTCAACACACAAATGTATCTAATATGATAAACAGCGCTGCTTACCCCACATACACATGACCGGAAGAAGCAGAAGCGCGCGTCTGCGACATAATAAAAGCTCTACTGCTCTCGAGCCGTGCGTTGTGTTCGTCTCTCATTATCAATCGATCCAGCGGCCTTGTTCAGCCACAGCCTCCTTCATACTACAGTAGTGTTAATAAATCTTAGCTTATCCATGAATATGATTTCTCCCCAAGTCCTGTCAGATTCTTTTCCACTGGCTGTAGACATGAAAACAACACCTCCCATGATTCCACGAAATCAAGGCATCATAAAGCTATGCCTTTGTTTTGAATAAGCGACCTCTAGCGCCAAAAATTACATATTGTGCCTTTAAAATACTGTATACAATATGGAGCATCAGCAAATGTGTGTCGTTTTTAAGGCAGCCAGATACATTGCAAGCTGATTTGCTGAAAGACATTCAAAATGAAAGCATCAGCGAGTCAACTTGCAATCTCTGCAGTGTCATCCTAGAGAGAACAAATTTACATTTTAGCAAATTGTCAGGATGGCAAACAAGAACATTGAGGTACGGTCGTACCGATCTGCTCAGGGAATACTGCGGTAAACAAACAAACAAACCCCTCACCCCTCCTCTTTTCTTAATGTCCTTTAAGGGAGGCTGGACAACACAAACAGCAGCACTCTCTCTCTCTCTCTATTTCATTCTCTCTCTGGGAGCCAATCCTCTTAATGCAGAGCGAGCGAGAGAGTGAGAGCGGCTGATGAGAGAGTTTAAGGGAGGGAGGGAGGGGGCAGGAAAGAGATGTAGAGGAGAGAGAACAGTTGGTGCTCAGAGCTGACACAGGACACGTAGGGAAAGGCAGTGCTGCAGCGTATGGAGCTGTAAAGCGGCCTTTCTCTCTCTCTCTTCATCTCTCTGCCTGGACTCTCATCTCCGTGTCGCTACGGCGACCGAGACCTGCTACCCAGCTATGGCCAGCCAGCAGGACTCAGGCTTTTTTGAGATCAGCATCAAGTCTTTGCTGAAATCCTGGGGCAGCAGTGAGTACAAACTCAGCACACACACGCAATGTTCTGCATCCATGTGAGATGCAGCTGCATTTGTGTGTTGACCCTTCTGTAGGACACAGTTGTTTATGTTCTGCTGAAGACCTTTTTGGTTCTTTTCCTCAAGTCTTATATGCCTTAGTGTGCTAGTGATGAAATCGAAACCCCATCCGTTTCATATCAACTTTATCAGGAGTCTTAAATTGTTCAGTTCTCTCTGGGATGTTTACATCCTGCTTTTGAATGAGATTATTGATTTTAGTTATCCAATATATACGCACGTAGAGGATGTTACTTGATGATGTTAAATATATGTGCGTGTGTCCGGTTCATTAGTGTTTGGCTGGAGAGGTTGCGTTATGTAATGACTGCAGACCAAAGGGGCTCATGACGTGATCAGGAGGATTTGTGCTGTTGTTTTTCATCACGTGCAGTGTTTGAGCATGTCACTGCCTCTCAGTGTGCAAACATCACTGTGTGTGAGAGAGCACAATGTCAAGGTTATTCTCTGTCTCGAACGATGTACATAAAGATGATGATGGTGACAGTGACATCATATATCTCTGATGATGTAAGACCGATTTACATCACTGATCTTATACAAGGGCTGAGTAGAATATGGGGTGTGATTTGTACAAGTGTTGTTGTTGTATAAGGGCGAGAAAAGGAGGATGCAACGTACCCGAATAATTCCATATACTAGTCAGTAGTTTAGATTAAATGGATCTACAGCGTCATTTAACAACTATTTTGATCATTGATTAATCTGTTTATTTCATTGATTATTAAACATTAACAAAATAGGACAGATATTTCAATTTGAATGTCAAATCAAATCAGGAAGTGAATAGAATTTGACATCGAAGGCACAGTGTGATAAGTCTGGTGCGAAATGATTCATGTCATTGGGGTAGGAAATGTTAGATCATTAAGAAACTGTATGTATTGCGGAAAGCGCTATACAAATAAATGTGAATTGAATTGAAAGTTTAAACTGTGTAAGCAAGGTCTTAACCTCACAAATACACACTGTTCTGTGCTGCGAGTGTGTTTGTGTGTGTTTGAGGGATCTCTAACTTGCGTCGTCAGCAGTGGTAGAACTATCAGCTAAAGGTGATAAAGATGCATTTTTCTTGTACAAAGGAACCGTGTTGCTGTACAGTGGCTGTTAATTTGTTCCCATGTGTTTTAGACATGCTGCTCAATCCCTGTGTGAAGTAGAACAGGTGGCCAGATAACAGTCTGCTAACTCACTCAAGCAAATCCACTCCAATCTCTTTCCCTGATCTCTTTTTCTGCATGCCCTCTTTCTCCTTAAACCACCACTTTCATTCCCTATCACTTGTTACGCTTTCCAGATGCCCTGTCTTTTCTGTCAGATCAATCCTTGTTTATATAAGGTCAACCTGCTGTGAATTAGCTTGTGTACAAACTGATGATTGAGATGAGATGGAGCAACAAATAACCAAGGCTAGATAAAGAAAAACAGATGAATGGAGAAGTGAGGCTTTATGATTATATTGATAAATAAAGTGCTGCTTTCTTTTTAATGCGCACTTAAAACTGCTCATTATCAAGAGTAAGTGCGATTAATGCATCGTACTGTATTTCCGAGCAATTGTTCGGACTGTATGGTAGTCATTACACAGAAGATGTTGTGTCTGGGCTTGCCTTGCACTAGCTGATTCACATTTATTATGTGTATATATAGGCCTACTTTGCTGTAGTTTAGGGACTACTGTGTTTCCTTTGCTAATTTGGCCCCCTTTGGTGACAAGAAAGAGACAGTTCATAAGTCATTCTTTGTGACTCAATTTAAGCTAGTTCCACTTTATGTTTTTTGTGATGTCATAATATGCACCCAATGATGCTGTTAATATGGACATTATGATGTTTTCATTGGAAGATTTATGTTATCATAATGCCCATTGTAGCATCATCACTAGATTTCACTGAATTTTACTGGAATGCTGTGAATAATGCGGTGAAATCCAGTGAACAACATTATTTGCAATTTATGACATCATCAATGGATTTCACTGTAATGCAGTGAATGACATCACAATGCAATTCTGACATCATAACTGGAATCCATTGCAGTGAAATCCAGTGATGATGTTATAATTGCATTATGAAGACATTTGCTGCATTACAGTGAAATCTAGTGACGTCATAAATAGCATTAGGATATCATCACTGGATTTCACTGGAAATACTGTGATATAATGATTGGATTTCACTGAAGTGTGTCATAATGAATTTCAGGGAAACCCAGTGATGCCATCATAAATGTCATTATGATGTCATAACGGGTTTTATGATGCAATCATAGCACCATTATGATATCATAGAGGGCATTCTAATGCTTTTTTATAATATAATCCTTTTTATAATTTTCAAATCTTGTATGTATGCATGTTTAGAATCATAATCATTCATTTGTGCTCACAGTAAAAAGGAATGAATATGTTAGAATAGTGTGTGTCAGTGCTGAGGTTAAATATAGCACCATATAGTCCCTCCTACCCTCTCTCTATTTCTCTCTCTCAAACTCTCTCTCTTGGCTTTGCTAGAATTCCAGCTTGACCTTCTCCTCAGTTAGGGCTTGCTTCTGTCAAAAGTCTATGAGGAGCTAGACACAGGAAAGGGTGTGTTCCTTGAACTTGCTTTCTCCAACTCCCATAACTCCAAGAGCAAATCCCAGCTATCCCAAGTTCATGGCTGTTTGATAGGGCTGCCAGCATGGTGCAGGTCCACAAAGACAGGACGGGAAGACAGATGGGAAGTATGGAGCTCTGGTGGTGGTAAAGGGCTAGTTTTGTGTCGGATTACTGGAACTGACGTGGCCGCACCATGGAGCTTTCTCCCGTACGGTGGAGTCGGGCCAGCGTCATCAGCTTCATCAAGGGCCTTGGTAGGTGCCACTGAGTGAAAGGTCTGCGGGTGTGTGGGTGTTGTTCTTGTTCTCTACGCTTGCTGTAAGGAGGTTGCATTCTGTGGATTCCTGGTAGTGTGTTCAAGACTCAAGAAGTGAACAAAATATTTCACAATTCCTTTTCAGCAACTCCTCTCCTTCAGTTTAAACTGCTCAGGCTCGACAGCAACTTCAGAGGTGTCAATTGATGTCCGCTGTTTGCCCATAAATAACGTTGACGTTAATGTTATCTGCAGATGACTGTCAAGTCAACCATATGTAGCAATTTTAATTCGAACATAAATAAATTTGCAATTGACTTCTGTTTTAGTATCGTTTGATGATTCAACAGTCACTAAATATTCAGGATTCCGTCTAGATAGTTTGTATCTCATGTCATTTAGCACACTGAAGTAACTGTCATTCCAATGTTCTCTCGTTGACCTGAGAAGTGAAACCCTGGTGTCAGGTCATGAACTCCCATTAACATGGTGTGAAGTTTAAACTATTCAGGTACTGAGGTCCACGAGGGGAAATTTAGTTCGCGAAACATCAGCCTGACCTACAGAAGCATTTTCTATACTATATCTAAACACCAGCATATCATAGAGAACACAACCACATACAGTAGCAAACATTTACAACACTGTAATATTGTGTTGTGTTGTTGTGCAACAAGTTTTGCATGTACATCATTTACTTATTCTTCAAAAACTGAAAAATCTAGATGACATTTAAAATTAAAAAAGTGTTATTTGGATTGTGTGTCTACTTTGATGCTGCTTGTTTGTTGTTATTGCAGAAGCAGTGCATCAGTGTTGTGACATGAATTGCTTTAGTTTTAAATGCAAAAGCATGTTCATGAGAGACCGCTTTAACAGTCTTTTAACAGCCTTAATCTCTAACTGTTGATAAAACTGCTTAGGCAATCATCATTTTAAGGTAATTGCCTCGCTTTAAGTGACTGCATGTCTCTTTAAACTGCTCATATTGCTGTTGGGAAGATTACATTTTTCCATTCGTTTTTCTGCTTGTGACTTTTGAGGTTGCAGGGGTCTATTCTAAGAGGAGCACATGCTCGAAGCCCCTGCAGCCACATGACGTGGGCTCCCCCGGCCCCGGCCAGCCGGCTGACCTCCTCCCTCTTTTGGGAGCGATGACATGGTCTTGCCAAAAATGAAAACACCAGCTGCTCTAGCCCTGGCCGACTGTGAGATGGTACTCTCAAGGCATAGACTCAGACCCTAACATTGACAGCACCACTTTCAATTTTTTTGTCATGTTTTTAAATGTGCTAATGTGACAAAACATTTCCATCTCAAAGCATTTGATTGTTCAGACATTTTTGCCTCTGTGTGGGATTAGAAAATGACCCAAGCTGAATTCAAACTCAGGTCACCAGTATTACACATGTCAGAACTTGTGCACTGCTCAAGTCATACAATTAGCACAACAACTGAGCTACTAATAAGATAAACTAATCTTGTATTTTTTGTCCTTTCCCAGCATCCCCCGTAGGAAAGCGCCCCCTCCCCCAAGTGAGCAGCGCTCCGGGTGAGAGGAAAGGTCCTGTTGCCACCATGCCGGTTACCGTGGACCCCGAGAGCAAACCGGGCGAGTATGTCCTCAAAAGTTTGTTCGCCAACTTCACCACCCTGTCTGAACGTAAAATACGCATCATCATGGCAGAACCACTGGTAAGAAACCTATTTTTTTTTAAAGATTTGTCAGACATTTTTCAAACAAGACAAAATTTATGATGACATGCAGATCGTCTAAGGCACAAGACCTCAAATGCAAGTAAATAACATCCAGCCCATACTACAAGCAGTTGCCACAAGTCACAGTTGGGTTTGAGGTTTTTTACGCCTTGTTTTTTGCTGATTCTCTGGTATGTTGAGTAGTCTGGAAAAACAGGAAGTGTACAGTATGCTGTCTAAATCAGTTAGACAGAGCAAGCGAGATATCTAACAGCCCTGGCTGGCACACAAGTTATTAATGACTCTGCTGTGGGTTTCATTTGTAATTGCTTTAGCTGGCAGGAATCGAACGTTAATACTTCACAATATATCTTCAAACTGCACTAATAGCCGTAAGATACTGTGTCTGTTTTTGCTGCAGTGGCTCAGGTTGCCTGGTCTCTCTGTATCATTGTAATTCCATTATGCTGGAGTGTGGGTTTAAGTGGACAGGAATGGGGTTCGTCTACTCTGTATGAAAAGCAGTCAAAGCTCTCAGCACACCCATCTCTGAATGCATACCATGCCAAACAGTGTGTGCATTAAGTGAATTATTTCCATATTCATGAGTTTGTCATCACGGTTGAGATGCTGAGTTTTATCAAAAAGTGCATTTTCCAGTCAACCTCCAGCAATGTACAGTTCTCAGTTTACTGATCACATTAACATCATCGATTAACATCTAGAAAACAAATTTCAATTATGCTAGAAATCAGTAACTTTAGAAGCAGAACACAAGCCATGACCTAGACATTAACCTGTTTGTAAAATCCCTGCTCTTCTTTGCCCTTTCATGTGACCCTGTCTATCTTTGTCAGTCTGAAAGCGTGTGAGTGTGTCCACGAGTGTGCCTGCGTGTTATAAGGTTAATCACTTGATTTGACCTCCAGACCCAGCCCCAGTTAAGTTGTTCTCTTGGCTCTTTGGCCCAGTTTCCCACGCTTGTTCTCTATCCACATTAAAGCTCTGACATCTTCAGATTAAGTTTAGTCCTGTTTAGAGTTCAGTTTCAGAGGATTACAGTTGTTTTAGCATCAGAGTCTTCACTGATTGTTGAAGCCACTGATAATCACAGCAAGACAATATTTTTTGTATTTCCTACACTGATTTTAAGGCAAAAATTTTAATAATGTGTTCAACAAAGCTGAAAGTACTACATTTTTATTGGCTGCTGAACGCCTGATCAAAATTAGCCAAAATATTTAACATGTCAACAGTTATCGCAGTTATCGCAGTTGCTGTGCTACATGGTTACAAAAGCTTATCGTTTACATGTTTTTTAAGCATTGTGGTTTGAAAACAAGTGATTTTAAACCATTGAAGCGCAATGAGCTGCGGAATATAAATATCGCTATATGCACTCGCTGAGAGACCATTTCTGAGAGCTTTCTGAAAGACACGCGCACATAAAGCCGCTGCTCAAAAACTGAAACAGAACTGAGTTTTTGCTGTGTAATTGGGCTTGAATGATTTAATACACATACTTGCGTGTTAAAATACCCTTCTTTGCAAGTATCCTCATAAACACAGTCATTTATGTCTTAAGCGAACGTAAACAGCTGAGAGAGAAAATGCGTTGGATCTGTGCATTCGATCTTAAAGTGATGGCATTAATCAAGTTAATCAAACAACAAAAAAGAAAATCTCACACTGCTTTTGACTGAATCACTTTTGTAACTTTTTGTAACACAGTGAAGACTGCAGTGTTTTTCATACATTTGATTACTTTATAGTATTTATGTAGTATTTATAGTGCTTGAAGATTTTCAGGTAGGTCTATTTAATTTATGTCTGTGTTCTGTTGTAGTTTGTTGTCCTATTGCTTGTAATTAGTTTCTTTGTTCTTATTTTATCACTGACTGTTTACTTGTCTTCTGTAAGCTTAAGAGTTTTTTTTACTTAGGCTAGTATTAGTTCATTTTTGTGCTATTGAAATTGGTGACAAGAATTATGAAATTTCAATAGTATCAAAAATGTTGATATCATAAAAACCATATTTAAAGCAAAAATAACCATATCAGGATATATATCATTACCATGAAATAAAATTACTCATATCGTGATATAAGATTTTGGTCATATAACCCACCCCTAGGCCTTGGTTATATGTTTTATCTGGACTTTTCAAGTTCATGCATTACAAAAGAAAGATTGTTTTCCAGCTGGGAATCTGCAGCCAATGATCTATGCCTCTTAAGTTCCTTTTGATGTTCTGCAGGAAAAGCCCCTCACCAAATCTCTACAAAGAGGAGAAGACCCGCAATTTGATCAGGTGAGATTAAATGACATTTTCCACATCCTTCCTGACATTTAAGACTTTTTTCCTATCTGATACATGCTGACAGTGAAACAGTTATGGCTTTGAGACATGGTTTTGTTTTTTCTTTCCACAATCAGTTGATAGCCCCAGAAATGATAAAGTAATGTTGAAAAAGAATGAAAAAGAATGACTTTTTCTGTCCTTCTCTATTGGTAGACTAATTTTTAGTCATCATCAGTCAGACTCTAAGAATAGCATTCCTGTAGCTGGTGCTGTGCTGTCCTGACTTTACCCTTCTGTATTGAATTCTTAAGCAGCTTGAATGTGTGTGTGTTCTTGAACGTCTCACAGTAGTTGGGGGGAATACCAGGCCAGCTCTGCCCAGACACCCCTCCTTTCCTCTATTTGGTTTAGCCCAGCCTGTATGACCACATCAGCTCCCTGGATCTTAATTCTGGCTGTTTTCTGATTACCCAAATTCCACCCAAAGTAACATTTCTATCTAAAAGATTGTACACTTTTTGTGAAGAAAAATTACATACTTTTGAGTATGTAGGAGAAGAACAGGCATGTTTTGGGACCATGTCATAATTGTGTCATTAATGGACTGTGTTATAATTACGTGCATCCTGCAGTGCAGGTTCTTTCATATGACACATTCAGGCTATGTTCAGCACACCATACTACCCATTTTTTTAATTTTTAATTACGCAATGTGCACAGCATGCAAATTTTCTGCCTGCATAAATTACTCCTGTTGATAATTGATGGAAACTGCATACTGTTTCACATTCTATTTTTATAAAATAGGTGGTGTACAGTTTAAACTACAGTACACAACTAATATTCCATTCCATGTGTAGCCTCAGTTAAATCACATTGCATTTTGAGCTGTACAATTAGTGCTGTGACAAAACAGAACAATTTTCTGAAATTACTTCCTTTTTTCTCCACAGTTGATCAGCACTATGAGCTCTCTTGCTGAATATTGTCTTCCCTCCATCCTGCGGACACTGTTTGACTGGTATAAGAGACAGAACGGTTTGGAAGATGAGTCCCATGAGTACCGGCCACGTGCAAACACAAAGTCCAAAAAGTGAGTTCCCTTTGCCCACATTTAAAGTTACATTTCTAAACAATTTTTAAATTAGAAAATATTAACTGGAATGCCATTAGGAGTGTGTGAACTCTCCTCAGACTTGCATATAGTGTATTGATATCTAACTTTTGAAACAGCTATTTGGAGGGCAAAATCAGTGACCGAAATAAACATTTAATTAGTGCTTCTCCAATGGCATGTTTTGACTGTGTTCACTGTTTTACATATTCCTTATATTTTTACTTAATCTGTTAGTGATGTCTTCATTATTTAATGTATGTTTTAATAAATATGTCATGAAAACAAGTTATTACAGTTTATTACAGTTTTTTTATTATTAAAAAGTTGATATAAAAACTATGTGCAGTTTAAATGTTTACAACTCAGTTCTAGCTATATGATTTTTGTTATTTCGATAATTTTTCGGTTTTGGTTTTCGGTCATCCTGAGTGCATCCTGAATTTTCTTTTTTGGGTGCATCCCTACTTAATTGCCATTGGACGGTATGGCGAAAAGTGTAGTCAGTTTCTACCTTGTCTGTAGCGCAAACTTTAGATAAAACTAGAGCATAGAAGGTCAAGTATTTGCTCGTCTCATTTCCACAGGTCTCAATATAATCTGATTTAATGTCTGTTGCATAAGCGTGTTTATGGTGTTCTGTGCAAGTGTATATTTGTGTGTTTATGCATGTGTGATCTAGTGTGGAAGGGAGCTTGTAATTGATGGCTGTCATCAGGAAGCCTTGCTTTCATCTGATGAAATACAATCTCTACTGCAGTGCACTGTGCAGCAGCTCAGTAATAGCTAAAGAGCTGTGATGATCGGCTGTTTTATGCAAGCCTGCTTTTATTATAGTGTTATAATATCAGTGTATTTTCGAAATGAGTCCCATTTTTTTGCTTAAATTCTTTGCCACAAATTAGTGGTAAAGGCAAGGCAGAAATTCCTCAGCAGGGATATGGGATCTCATGTCCATGGAACGTAATCAAATAATGCTATTGGCAGTTAGGTTTGAATGAATCAGTGCTTCAGAATCAAAAACAGACCATAGACGATTTCAGAAGCTCTCATTGCACAGAACTCAGAAGCATGCTTATATTATTGACTTAAGCAAGCAGTGATTGTTAATCAAAATGCTATTTACTCAATTTCTTCTCATTCCGTCTCTCTTTCAGTGATGAACAGCAGAAAGATTATCTGATGGAAAGGAGGGACTTGGCAATAGATTTCATGTTCTCACTTGTGCTTATTGAGGTTTTAAAACAGGTAGGTTATGATTGAATGACAAGTAAACTGAAATCTGCACTGAAATAAATTTCAATAAATATTTATATTAATATATATATTTTATTTTTCAGGGCAGGTTGGAATTTGTATTGTCATAATTTAACCTTTTGACCATTTATATTTATAATTAATACTAATTAATTTTGTTTTAATCCTTTAAATGTTTGTATTTAATTTTCCTTATTTTAAATATAACTAATATATAAATAATTTTTCTTTTATTTTTTTCTTTTATTTAATTTATGTTATACAGTGTTTATTCCTCTTACTTATCCAGTCTCTTTTCTGTTTGTAGATCCCTCTCCATCCTCTTCTGGATGGCCTCATTCAGGAAGTCATTAACCTGGCATTCAAACATTTCAAGTACAAAGAGGGGTAATGATCCATTTAAATTATTTCCTCCATTCACCATAAGCCATTATTTTCATGCATGTGTTTGCATTAGTAAATCAGCCTAAATAGCATCTTACATCATTTTGATTTTCACTAAATCATGTGTACTCACTGTAAATGTAAGTGTGATTGGATTCTACCAAAGGACAGGAAGAATTATGATGTTTTTCTGCCCTGCAGATACCTTGGGCCCAACACGACCAACATGCACATAGTGGCTGATCTGTATGCAGAGGTTGTCGGTGTCGTGGCCCAGTCCAGGTAAATTATGAAGCAGCAAAAACAGCCAATAAGAACTTATTTAATGTTTCATATTTATACTGTATATGTGGAGTGGGATTTTGGACCAGTAAAACCATCTGATATCAAGTATATTTTTGATTGGTAATGTGTTGGGTCACGACTTTGAAGTCCAATGTAAAATCTGGATCTTGAAGCAAAACCACTTCCATTTGCAATAAAATTCCCACCTCACTTAAACCCTAAATGGATGGCTCCATGATTCCTGTTGAAGCCAGCGACCTGGTTTCGAGCTTAAAATGATGCCGGCATTCTTCTTCCTGTGACAGAGTGTCTAGTGTTAGATGAAGCACTAATGGGAAGCCATTATGCTGATAGACGAGACGTCTCGTCATGTTCACAGGGAGCTCTATCAGTGTCACACAAAGATGGAGTTTTTCCCTTTCAGTATGAGAGCTCTAGTCCTGACAGTAATGGCCTCTTTCCATATTTAATAGTGTGAAAAATGTATTTGTGGCTGTACGTATAATAAGGAAGTCTTGAAATTCTGGTGTCTACATTCGTCTGTTAAAGTCAAATGAAATGCTAGACATACTGTACATGGGTCTGTGTTTCATCACCCCAGTACAGTACAAGATAAATAGCATAATTCTGCCAAACAGCGTGTAATGCAGATAGTATACACAAGGATTCTTTATTTCTCTGTGAAAGTAGCCAGTTAGTTTGTAGCTCATCTAAAACAAACATTAAGGCTTGCAGAGAGACACGGAGAGAGATGCCTTCCTATTCCCCCTCCAGATGCCTTTCTAAATATAGGGCTGAAGATCTCTTTCTCTGTCAGAGTGAACTCACAAACACACAAACACTCCCTAAAACACATGTGTACAAGAAACATCCAAGTGTTTTTTGTTTTTTTTAGTTGAGTGAATTGTAAATTGAGTTTTTGTGCACAGAAAATCTGCCCAAAGAATATGTGGGATGCTTTCAGACAGGACACATTTTTGTATACCATCTTTCAGCTTCAGCTTACATTTACATATATATTCGTTTAGGAGATAATTTTATCCAGTATGACTTACAAATGTGGAACATTGTAACCAATTTATTTATCATAAGATATATTGTGCAAATATAGGTAAGCAAGCACAAGCTTACTGTTAAAGGTGCCACTTTTTAAAAAAAAGATGTAATATAAATCTAAGGTGTCCCTTGAATGTGTCTGTGAAGTTTCAGCTCAAAATACCCCATAGATTTTTTTAATTCATTTTTTTTAACTGCCTATTTTGGGGCATCATTATAAATGAGCCGATTCAGGGTGTGTGGCCCTTTAAATCTCTTGCTCCCCCGCCCCAAGAGCTTGCGCTTGTCTTAAACAACATAAAAAAAGTTCACACAGCTAATATAACCCTCAAAATGGATCTTTACAAAGTGTTCGTCATGCAGCATGTCTCATCGCGTAAGTACAGTGTTTATTTGGATGTTTACATTTGGTTATAAATGAGTTGGCTAGTGCTCCTTGGCTAAAGCTAACATTAGACACTGTTGGAGAGATTTATAAAGAATGAAGTTGTGTTTATGAATTATACAGACTGCAAGTGTTTAAAAATGAAAATAGTGACGGCTCTTTTGTCTCCGTGAATACAGTAATAAACGATGGTAACTTTAACCACATTTAACAGTACATTAGCAACATGCTAACGAAACATTTAGAAAGACAATTTACAAATATCACTAAAAATATCATGATATCATGGATCATGTCAGTTATTATTGCTCCATCTGCCATTTTTCGCTATTGTTCTTGCTTGCTAGTCTGATGATTCAGCTGTGCACATCCAGAAGTGTAATCCCTTTCATAATTTTGGGAACATGGGCTGGCATATGCAAATATTGGGGCGTACACCCCGACTGTTACGTAACAGTCGGTGTTATGTTGAGATTCGCCTGTGAGGTCTTTTAAACAAATGAGATTTATATAAGAAGGAGGAAACAATGGAGTTTGAGACTCACTGTATGTCTTTTACATGTACTGAACTCTTGTTATTCAACTATGCCGAGGTAAATTCAATTTTTTAATCAACGCACCTTTAAATCTCACAAGCCAGTTCAAAATGATGGGATTCAAACCAAAACTGTGCTGTATTGTGATATCTTTTTTTTTTTAAATTATTGTTATTTTTATTATTATTTTTTTTTTATAAAAATGAATCCCTCTCTCCCAATCTCCCCAGGTTTCCTGCAGTGAGGAAGAAGTTCATCTCAGAGTTGAAGGAGCTCAGGCAGAAAGAGCAGAGCCCATATGTGGTCCAAAGTACTATCAGCCTCATTATGGGGGTCAAGTTCTTCCGCATTAAGATGTACCCAGTGGAAGATTTCGAAGCATCTTTCCAGTTTATGCAGGTACACAATGCAAAATTACTCAAATGTTCTACTTCATTTGAAAAACAATGTACATAATTATAAAAATAATCGGTTGCACTTTATTTTACAGTACATGCACTTTCAATGTACTTGCAGTGTACTTTCCAAGAAAGTACTGAATAATATAAGGGAACTACATGGGTTAAAATTAGGTTTAGGAGTAGGTTCAGGACTAGTACCTAGTTATTACTTAGTTATTGTAATTACTACAATAAGTATATAGTATGTACGTGTGAAACAGGACTGTAAAATAAAGTGCTACCAAAAATCTCTTTGTATTTAAAAATATTTATACTGTTATATGTTTATAGGAGTGTGCTCAGTATTTCTTGGAGGTGAAAGATAAGGACATTAAACATTCTCTGGCTGGACTCTTTGTAGAGATTCTCGTCCCTGTAGCCGCAGTAAGTACAGGTGTCTGAGATAGATCGGCTGCAGTAAACACTGCCAACATAATATTTGAATATTTAAATATTTTAAACATTTAAATGTTTATTTTTATTAATTCACTAAATTGTAATTTGAGTAAGAAAGGTTTGCCAAATATACATTTAAATAACGTAATAATGTGTTTCCTGTCCAAACTGTAATTCACTCTTGATGTGATGTTTCTCTTCAGACAGTGAAGAATGAGGTGAACGTGCCCTGTTTGAGGAATTTTGTGGAAACCCTCTACGACACAACTTTAGACCTGTCATCCAGGAAGAAACACTCTCTGGCAAGTCTTGCTCTCATTTTTCACGCTTGAGAGCAGTAGAGGGAGATGCATCTACAGTAATTGGCTCATAGCTGACATGTTTCAAATACCCCATCTCTAAATATTTTTCACGACTTAACATAACAACTTTTGATTTTACACATTACCAACCAGTGGCACACAATAGCAGTGTGTGTGTTGTGCATTTTGACGCCCTTGTTAAAAATTTCAGTTGATTTGTTTGCCATATAAATATTTTACAATCCAGCCGAAAGATAACAACTCAAGTGCAAAATTATTGTGACAGGAAAGTGCTTTCTAAAATATTTTTGAGGGCAATGCCTCTGAAGGTTTGGGTCCCAACCCCAATTTTTTAATAAGTTAGATTAAATGAAATTACTAAGAGCAAATGCTCAGGCATTTCCTTAGCAACATTTTTTAATGCAACTAGTTTCTGCAAACTAACACAGTAGCTGCAATTATTTTTACATTATAAAAAATATTAAATGCATATCTCCTTTAAGCCGTCTATGTCTTAAGTTTCCACAGTTTCATTAGTAGAAAAAAAAAAAAAAAAAAAAGAAAGAAAGAAAGAAAGAACTATTTTAACTATTGGAATTGTGGTTACCAGGCTTTATAATATCATGGAATGCATTTTATCATTTTGAACATATCATGCAAGATTATAAGCATGTCAAAATGGTCATTTTAGTTAAAATGTTGATTTAAAAAAAATAATATTGATTTATATAAGAATATGTGTGTGTTGGAATTGTTTTATACACAAAGAGAAAAGATATTAACTCAAATATGTTGCAAATGTAGCATATAGCATGGTTATGGTCTCGAGTAAACAAAAAATGTCTTATTAGGTCATGGGGAAAGAAAGTTTGAATATTTTTCTGTTCTAGAGTGTTTCACTGTCTTTGTTCAGTCATTGAATTACGTAATTCTTTTTAAGCAAATATAATGTAACCATTGACTTGCTCCTTTTCTTTCTTAGGCTCTGTATCCGTTGGTAACGTGTCTTCTGTGTGTGAGCCAGAAGCAAATCTTTCTAAACAGATGGCACGTCTTTCTCAACAACTGCTTGTCCAACCTGAAAGTGAGTCTTTGAGATCTACAAAGCTTGTATGATATATCATTTATAGATCAGCATATAACAGCAGATCACATGCAAAAAGGAATGCAGTTTTTGTTGTGCAAGGGGGTTGTGTAAGCATCATGTGATTGCAAGTTCTTTTAACCAGTGGAGCCCATCAGTCAAGTCCACAAATATTTAAAGTGGCAGCAGTTACAAGCAAATAGTGGTTAAAAATGTGTGAAATGCAGAGGGAGGGCAGCAGATTGCAGGAATGTTTTGTTTGCTTGAAGGGGAGGCCGGTAGGACAGAAGAATCCTTTATCATTAGCTGAAACATCTCATAGTACATTTTGTACTCAGCACTTCAGTCTCTTTACCTGTGTGGGGGTGTGAGAGAGGTAGAAAGAATACATGAAATGAGTCTGGGCAACAGAAAGGAGGTGCATAATAAAGACAACCATGATGTGCAGGACTGAGAGACCCTCTGGCAATGATGTTTAATAAGATCCTGGATCACTCTGTGGAGATTTCAGCTTTATCTGATTTCTGTTATCTCTCAGTCAGTCTTCATGTTGTCTGCTGCAGTCTGAGAGCTGCTGACTTGTTATGTAATTAAGGTTTTGACCTGTAGGAAAAAGATCCTGTTTGCTGCAGTGCCCACATTTGGTCAAAAGTCAAAGGAAATTGAACACCAAAGCCAAGAAACACCAAACATGAAAGAAAAATAATTTTCTTAATATGTTTGTCTTGCCAGTAAAAATATCTAAACATCATTATAAGAAGATATATATATAATATTATAAATAAATATAAAATATAAATATAAAAAATATATATTTTTTAATTATAAATTGTATATTTCTTTCTTATATAAAAAAATATTTATTGAATTTTCTTGTTTTCAGCATAAACCTCACTACAATTTGTTAGATTTTTTTGTTAGATTTATGCCAATTACTGAAATTATTATTAGTTACCATTTTCATATATTCTCAAGTAAATGTATCTTGTTTTAAAGGTGTTTACATACTTTTTATTGGAAAAATATGGAAGAATTTTATTGGAACTGGTAGAAACTGGTGAAAATTGTGGAATTTATGGAAATTGTACAGAAGTATAAAAAATTAACACATTTGGTGATCATAATTTAAAAGATGTATCACAGGAACATAACAGGAAATTACAACAAAGTTGTAATCTTTCAGAACAAAGACCACAAAATGGCCCGGGTGGCACTTGAATCTCTCTATCGGCTGCTGTGGGTCTACATGATCCGAATCAAATGTGAAAGCAACACTGCAACACAAAGGTAGCGTATTGAAAAATGAAAACATACAAACCACAATTTAAGAAATATATTTCTAATATAAGAAATATAATGGATATTTCAAATGCATTGCACTGACAGTAATGATAAGGAATAAGAAAATAATAATGTTGGATCTGATGTTTGACATCCGTTTATATGACATTTTATCTTTTTATCCATTCCAGCCGCCTCACCTCAATCATATCAACACTGTTCCCTAAGGGTTCACGGAGCGTTGTTCCCAGAGACATGCCCCTCAATATCTTTGTCAAGATAATTCAGTTCATCGCCCAGGTTTGTACTCTCACATACACATATTGACAGCTGATACGCATATAAGAAATATTCCACATGTTTTCTTGTGCCTTTTTGCAGGTCCTGCACTTTTAAACTTTTGTCACAGAAATTATAGCTTTATCATTTAACACTATTTTCGTTTCTCTTCTGGCTATAGGAAAGACTGGATTTTGCGATGAAAGAAATAATATGTGATTTGCTGAGTGTTGGAAAATCAGCCAAAGCTTTCAGTTTAAACCCAGAGGTAATGCTCACACACACCCACATGTTTACTTCAAATATTCTAATGATTTTATATAAAGCTCATTATAAATACTACCTAAAATGCTTTAAACAAAACAAACAAAAAAGTATTATAATTATAGAATTGTGTTATAGAAAATTCTATTGCCAAGTAAACCCATACAAGTACATTCATCCCAAGACTGTCTTGAGTTTAGATCTTGCGATAAGGAAATACATATTTTGTTTATTTTCTGATGTTTGTCCAGAGAATGAACATCGCTCTGAGAGCGTTCCTCGTCATAGCTGATAACCTGCAGCAGAAAGATGGTGAACCACCCATGCCAAACACAGGGGCTACTTTGCCTTCTGGGAACACACTGAAGAAGAAAAAAACCTACCTCAGCAAAACTCTAACTGAGGAGGAAGCAAAACTTATAGGTCAGGGCAATTAGCTATTGCTAACACCTGCCTGTATGTGTTGTACTTTTTGAAGTTTTTCATAGTCTGGGTTGTTTATGCTGTTCCCTGCAGGTATGGCACTGTATTACTCCCAGGTCAGGAAAGCCATTGATAACATCCTGAGGCACTTGGATAAGGAGGTGGGCCGCTGCATGATGCTCACCAACGCCCAGATGCTCAACAAGGAACCCGAAGACATGATCACGTAAGCAGCTTTTTCTGGCCTGTCTCCAACTATTATTTATCTTCAAGCGCAACATGAGTGGGTGAAGGAAAAGCTCACAGCCAGACGACATATGAGTCATGTTCAGCAAACACACACCCTGTTTAGACAGTTTGACATTCTCTTTTTTTTCTATTTCCTTGTGTTTCTCTTTTCTCTCATTGTTTATTTTTTCATAACTCATCCCTTCTCTCGGGTCAGGGGTGAGAGAAAACCGAAGATTGACTTGTTCCGGACGTGTGTTGCGGCCATTCCCCGTATCCTGCCAGATGGCCTGTCAAAAATTGAGCTCATCGATCTCTTGGCCAGGTGGGGTTCACCATGTACCCTTTGTCTAAACAATACACTGTGCAATAAAAACAAAAGGGAAGCTGTAAATGTCATTGATTGTTTATCTTTTTGCGTTCTGCAGGCTAACGGTCCACATGGATGATGAACTCAGACTCATTGCCCAGAATTCCCTGCAGAGTCTGCTGCTGGACTTCTCCGATTGGCGAGAGGACGTGCTGTTCGGGTACACTAACTTCCTGCTGCGTGAGGTGCAAGACACGCAGCAGGGCTTGCAGGACTCTTCCGTTAAACTGCTGCTGCATTTCCTGACACAGTGGAGGCTGGCGATACAGGCGCCTGGAAAACGCTCGGCGGAGGTATCAGCGTGATGTGCCGCTTGATGTTTTGCATGAAATTTTTCTCTTTACTGGCTATATACACCTAGTCAGTGTAAATGGCTCTTGGGAGCTGTGTGCATGATCATGTGTATATGTTTGCTGACCTCAGATGGGATCTCAGAGCAGCGGGAGCTCCAGACTGCCGCCCGAGCGCAGTCCTCACTCCACGGTGCTGCACGCTGTGGAGGGTCTAGCCCTGCTGCTGTTGTGCTCCTGCCAGACCAGCACTCGAAAACTGGCTGTGTCTGTCCTCCGAGAGATACGCTGCCTGTTTACAACCATCGGACAAGCCGAGGTGAGACAGGCTGCTGGGAATATAGCAGATTATGCCAGGAAAAGAAACTAAACTAAACTAAACTAAACTAAATGGAATTACGTAGAACAAGGCAGAGTCAAATAAGATATAATAGAAAAAGACAGAATATAATAGAACAGAATCTGGTAGAATAGAAAAAGACAAAATTGTAAAGAAAAGGGGAACATAGCATAGAATAGAATGATATTAAATAGAAAAAGACAGAATATAACGAAATAGAATATGATAGAATGGAAGACAACATAATAGGAAAAAAAAGAGAAAGATAGCATATAATTAAAAAAAACAATAGAAAAGATTAAGATAGAATAGAAACAGAATTAAAAAAACAATTGGAACAAACAATAGAATAGAAAGAGACAAAATAGAAAAGGATAGAATTGAACAGAGTACAATGACTTGGAAAACACAAAAAAAAATTAAAGAAAAGAAAAGAAAGAGAACTAATTTGGAGAAATTAGTTTCATACTTGGATATAATTTAAAACACAGATGATAACCAAACATTAGGTTGGAGCTAAAGCTTATTGACTGATTGTATTGAATTTGATGTCATTTGACCATAGAAGTCATCATAAACATACATTACATGCAGTGGACATCAAATGCAACACTAATCAGTACTAGACCTGTTAGTGTATCATAAACATTATTCAACACAAGCCTTATAACTGTCATGTGATTCTGCTCTCAGGATGATGATAAGTCTATGATCGATGTTATGGACCAACTGGCCCCAAGCGTGCTGGATAGTTTCGTCCATGTGGCTGTCTCTGACTCTGTAAGCATTCCCTATTAACCCGCCGGATGTGTTTCTGTTAGTTTGTGTATCCATATATTTGTGTCATTCTCAGTATTGACCTCTACTTGCATAAAATTGATTTGTGCCACAAGGCTTTTATAGAATTCAGTTGACAAATGTCTCTCTTTAGAGTCATAACACTCATGATGTTATGTTGCTCACAATGTTGCTCAAGTTCAGCTATTAAAGTCTGTATTCTGTGAAGGCCACACTGCCCATGAGTCATCACGTGGACCTGCAGTGGCTGGTAGAGTGGAACGCTCGCCTGGTTAACAGCCACTATGATGTAAAGAGTCCCTCTCACGTGTGGATCTTCGCCCAGTCGGTGAAGGATCCCTGGGTGCTCTGCCTCTATAGCTTCCTTAGGCCGGAGCACCTCCCCAAACACTGCTCGACGGCGCTCAGCTATGCCTGGCCCTATGCCTTCACACGCCTACAGCTGCTTATGCCACTTGTTGACCCAAAGTGAGTTTTTCTATCTTGACTTTACTCTTAAAACTTGCCATTTATAGTAGTTTTTGTTTTATTTTGTTCACGAATACTGGGGGGGGGAAACAGACTTTCACAAATGTCCCTTTCTCTGGTACACATTTGCAGCAGTCCTGTTTACGCCAAAAAGACCAGCACGCCAGGCCCGGTCGATGGCTATGTGACGCTGTGGAGGAATTACCTGATATTGTGCCTCGGTGTTGCCAAACCCAGCATCATGAGTCCAGGTCACCTGAGAGCCTCCACACCTGAGATCATGGCTACCACACCTGATGGCAGTGTTACGTATGATAACAAGGTATGCTGTGGCCATAGTAGGAAAGTGGTGATTTGGAAAATTAAAAAAACTGTGATGTCATGAGTACATGTATGTGTTTCTGATCAGGTGATTGGCACACCATCAGTGGCATGGCTCTTGAAACAGCTGGTTCCCCTCATGAGATCGGAGAGTTTAGAGATCACAGAGTGTCTGGTCCTCGGCTTTGGGCGAACAAATTCCCTTGTGTTCAGGTATTGTTTTTAATAAACATGCCTCTTTTTCACTTAATGAGCTATTTGGCATAATTTTACTCCGAAAACATTGATTTTTTTTATTCATGGGTTATTTTCTAAACCAGGGCAGTTTTACAGCAGATATATCAAAGCACTCTGGCAGCTACACTGGTGTTTGGCACAAAAATGCGAGGTGTTTGAGAACAGCGAATGAAAAGAGCAGGAAGTAATGTGTGTGTCAAACAAAATAGCAGAGATGACTGTCATTCCATTCTAATGTGTGCCGTTACTTAGAAGTGGATAGATATCTACAGGTACTATAGGACTACTAGTAGTTCACCAAAGCTATTATTGTTAACTAAAACTATTAAAGGTGCCCTAGAACCAGTTTTAACAAGATGTAATATAAGTCTAAGGTGTCCCCTGAGAAGTTTCAGCTCAAAATACCCCATAGATTTTTTTTAATAATTTTTTTTTTAACTGCCTATTTTGAGCCATAATTATATATGCACCGATTCAGGCTGTGGCCCCTTTAAATCCCACGCTCCCCCGCCCCCGAGCTCTCGACTGCCTTAACCAGCATAAACAAAGTTCAAACAGCTAATATAACCTTCAAAATGGATCTTTACAAAGTGTTCGTCATTCATGCTGCATGCATGCATCGATTCCTGTGAGTATTTATTTGAATGTTTACATTTGATTCTGAATGATTTGAGGCTGTGCTCCGTGGCTAACGGCTAATGCTACACTGTTGGAGAGATTTATAAAGAATGAAGTTGTGTTTATGAATTATACAGACTGCAAGTGTTTAAAAATGAAAATAGCGACGGCTCTTGTCTCCGTGAATACAGTAAGAAACGATGGTAACCTTAACCACATTTAACAGTACATTAGCAACATGCTAACGAACATTTAGAAAGACAATTTACAAATATCACTAAAAATATCATGATATCATGGATCATGTCAGTTATTATTGCTCCATCTGCCATTTTTCGTTATTGTCCTTGCTTGCTCACCTAGTCTGATGATTCAGCTGTGCACAGATCCAGACGTTAATACTGGCTGCCCTTGTCTAATTCCTTGAACATGAGCTGGCATATGCAAATATTGGGGGCGTACATGTTAATGATCTCGACTGTTGCGTAACAGTCAGTGTTATGTTGAGATTCACCTGTTTTTCTGAGGTGTAAATGTAAACATTAGGCTAATTCAAAACATTAAAAATACTATAATAGTATATAAAAATACTAAAATAACACTGGTTATTTAATGTGCCTTAACCCCTAGACATATGGATTTTAATTTTGACATTTTATGTCAGATATGAATTCATAGCAACATTATTGCATTTATTGCAGGATAAAGCCTTATTTACTCCAGGAATATTTGTGTTGCTTTTATTCTGTTGGTTTTTTTATGATTATTCTGTGTGTGTGTGTTTGATTAGGGAGCTGGTGGAAGAACTCCATCCTCTAATGAAAGAAGCTCTGGAGAGGAGGCCTGAGGTGAGAGCTCTGTTCAAATGCAGCTGAATTTGGAAACCCCATAGATAACATAATGTGTACTGTTGGGTTCATAGTGTATTGGCAGTGCTCGTGCACAGTAGTATTTATATTTTTAGATTTAAAAGATCTCTCTCTGTGTCTTTCTCTATTTCTGTAGAATAAGAAGCGTAGAGAGCGAAGAGATCTGCTCCGGCTACAGCTGCTGCGTATCTTTGAGCTTCTTGCTGACTCAGGGGTCATCAGTGACAGGTGAACTTGTCTACTGGTCCCACTGACTGGTTTTGTGGACTTATGAAATCAAATCCTGGGTTTAACTTTTTAAACTGATCTTCTTTCACAACAAAGCGAGTCTTTGACCTCGGTTGAATTAAAGATGAAAGAGAAAGTCTTGTAAAAATCCCTTGTGCGCCTGTTTAACTCTGTTCTTCTCTGCAGTACTAATGGGGCGTTGGAGCGAGATTCCCTGGCTCTAGGAGCCCTTTTCCTGGAGTATGTTGATCTGACCCGGATGCTCTTAGAAGCAGAGAATGACAAAGAGCTGGATATTTTGAAAGACATGAGAGCTCATTTCAGTGGAATGGTGGCCAACCTCATCCAGTGTGTTCCAGGTAAGATTATACATTAAAAAATATAGAGCATATACTTTGAATATCCCAGTTTTATTGTTTTAGTCAGAACAGTCTTCTCCATTAGAATCTTAAAGATCATTCCCAATGTATAATTTATACTCAGAATACTCCAAAGTGTACTCCTGAATACCAAATGAAAGCAGGTGAGTTATTTTAGCTGATGTAATAGAGCCATTGATACATGTCTAAGGTTATCCAAACATTCCACCCTTTCAAAGACTCAATAGGCTCTAACACTGAGTGAGTCACTTATTAAAGACCCAGAAGCAGAGCTATGAATAGAACTGTGCTGGCTCTGATTAATACGTGCTGACTGACCAAGAAAACCCTCAGACCAGTAAAACACAACATCCCCTCTGACATACAAGCAGCCTACGCAAGCCCACCAAAAACACAGCGTCACAGCCAGCTCTCAAATCAAAAGCTGGTTGTGATTTAGGGCTGTTCAGTATGTTCACATCCTGTAAAATATGTGATGAATATTAGCATTTTATATAAATAAATATAACAGTCTTTACCTGTTAAAATGGGAGTTTATTTTTACCTTTACAAATAAATGGACAAATGTACACACATGATACTTTAAAGAGCTATTTTTACTTGATCTGACCATTAATTATTTTGTGTAATTTAATGTAGTTGATTCAATCAAATTTTTATTATAAATTATAATAGTTATTATACTTTAATATTAAACTTATTAAACTAATTCATTCAATTTTATTCAGCAAGCGTGCATTAAATTGATCAAAAGTGAGAGTAAAGACATTTGTACTGGTACAAAAGATTTCTAAATGCTAAAAATGAATAAATAAATGCTGCTTTTTTTTTTACTTTCTGTTAATCAAAGAAACCAAAATTGTCCGCAAACTGAAAAACAAAATTAGACCAAAGCAAGGGTCTGACACAAAAAAAAAAAAAAAAAGCAAAAAAATGAAAAGTGTCTTAAAAACAACTTTCTTCAGAAAGCGTGAGCTGAAACGTCTGCTCTTTGGTCTGTTTTTAAGACACTTTTCACTTTTTTGCTATTTTTTCACTTTGCAGATGTGCAAAATTAAGCAGCACAACTGTTTTCAACATTGATAATCATAAGAAATGTTTCTTGACCACTAAATTAACATATTAGAATGATTTCTAAAAAAAATCATGTGACACAAGAATGCAATGTCTGCTGAAAATTCATTCAGCCTTATCATCACAGGAATACATTACATTTTAAAGTAAATTAACAGTTTAAATAGTAATAATATTTCACAATATTACTGTTTTTACTGTATTTTTTAAATAAATGTAGATTTAGACCAAACACATTTTATGATCTAAGTACATTTTGTTTTGAGACAATAATAGATTCATTATTGTGTGAGAGCAAAAGAAACAAACCAAACAAAACATCAAAGCATATTAGTTACTCAAGTCTCGTTTGTGTTTTTCTTTTTAGTCCACAACAGGCGGTTATTGTTCCCCCAGCAGAGCTTGAGGCATCACCTCTTCATTCTCTTCAGCCAGTGGGCCGGACCCTTCAGTGTCATGTTCACACCTCTGGACCGCTACAGCGACCGTAACCACCAGATTACACGCTACCAGTATTGCGCTTTGAAGGTAAACCTCGATAAAAAAATCTGCTATTGACGTCTCTTAGAGGTTTGCCACGGAGGCATTTTATCAAACAAGTCTTTATTCCCTCATACTTATATAAATATCTCGTAATTTAAGAGAACAGATCACGTTTTGAATTGTTGAGAATTTGCCATCACAGTTCAGTGCCTTTTGTCTCTTTGGCTCAAGTCAGTGAAAGGAAGAAATGATACAGTCATGTTAGCGCCACTAAATCAAGTGGAAACATTTGAAATCCAATCTGGAAAGTACCTGTATGCTGTATACAGAAGTTACTGTACACAGAAAATTCCCCAAGCTCTCTGTTCCCTCTTTGTCCAAACAGGCATGAAGTTGGCAGGTACTAGATGCTCTGATCTTTTTTTTTTTTTTTTTTTTTTTAGACAGAACTTTTAGACAGAAGAAGCTTGTGTATAAAGTTTGAGAGAACTGTGTAATTTTAGTCTTGTGATGACGATTCATGTTAAAATGGGTCGGAATTGTGGTTTGTGCACATGCTCCAAATCATTGAGTGCTGATATGAGATTTCCTTTGATGTAATGTTGTGTTTGTGTGTGTACACGGCTTGTCCTCAGGCTATGTCAGCGGTATTGTGTTGTGGCCCTGTGTTCGATAACGTGGGACTTTCTACAGACGGATACCTCTACAAGTGGCTGGACAATATCTTAGCCTGCCATGATCTCCGGGTATGCATGCATTCACTCTTTTTCTATTGCTAGTCAGGTGTCAGCTGTAGTCCTTGTCTTAACTTGTTGATGCGGAACAGGTTTCCTGTTTAAATTTTATAGCTGCTTTTAATACTTGCATCAGGCTTAATGCTTATCATTAAAACTTCATACGCCAATCCTGACATATTTTGATTTATATGCTTTTCTGCTTTGTTGACTTTATTGGTTCTTAATTGTCAACTATTCAAATAATGAGTAATCTTATTTGTTTAGGCCTGCAATTAAACTTAAATTACTAGCAGGATGGAATAACTTTAATTCGGATTTGATTATGGGAAAAGCACACTTTAAACACTAATGTTTATATCATTGGTCTGGACTGAAGGTGCACCGGCTTGGCTGTGAGGTTGTCATCTTGCTCCTGGAACTAAACCCAGATCAGGTGAATCTGTTTAACTGGGCTGTAGATCGCTGCTTCACTGGATCATACCAGCTTGCTTCAGGATGCTTCAAAGCTATTGCTACTGTGTGTGGTAGCAGGTAATTAGAACATTCATCATTGCTATGGTTACTCTTAATGAAATTTCAAATATTTTGTTGTCATATTTCACATCATAATTCTTTTTCAGGAATTATCCATGTGACATTGTGACCCTTTTGAATCTGGTGCTGTTTAAGTCATCTGACACGAGCAGAGAGATTTACGAGATATCCATGCAGCTCATGCAGGTACTTAACCTTTTTTCTTTTTTAATCTTTTTTGTGCTGGTTCATTCAAGCCAATAGTTCAGATTATTACTGAAAGATGTATTTATTTATTTATTGCTGCAAATTTTATGTATGTTAGAAAGTAATGATTACACAAGTTCTCATTCTAAAAATAAATAAATTACCAACCCAATGGAAGCTGTTAATTCATAATCACATTTTTTGTGGGAAACAGTGACATACAAGTGTATTTTCTATTCTTTCTATTTTCTTTATTGCTCAGGTTCTGGAGTCCAAGTTGTCTGTTTACTCAAAGAGGATTGTAGGGCAGAAAACAGGAAATATCCTGTATGGCACACATGGTCCTTTACCGCCGCTATACAGCGTCTCTCTCTTCCAGCTCTCAAACCAGCTGGCCTGCATGTATCCTGAACTCACCCTGCCTCTCTTCTCAGGTAGGGTGTGCGTGTATGTGTGACACACTTTCTCATGCTTTTCAAGGAATACCTCTTAGCCACGTTTGGATGTGTCACCAAACTGTTGCCCCACTAAAAGCAAATAAACACTTACATGCAAAAGAATGGGCCTGGTCAAGCATGCTCAGTTATTGTACTGCAGCTCAACTTTTGGCCTTGTCCTAAACCTGCCTGCTCATTTTTTTCTCCAACATCATTTCTCACATGCAGAGGTCAGCCAAAGGTTCCCTACCACTCACCCTAACGGCAGACAGATTATGCTGACCTACCTGCTGCCGTGGCTGAACAACATAGAGCTGGTGGACACAGGACTGCTTCCCCCCACCTCCAGCCCATGCACCCCGGAGGAAGAGGCCCGTGAGCAGGGCGACAACCTGGGAATCGCCCACAGGCTTAAGGGCAACGGCTGGGGCTCTCTGCAGGCTACCTCACTGGTCCTAAACAACCTCATGTTCATGACAGCAAAGGTAAGAGGCTCTATTGTGTAAATACCAGCTGTGGTGATGATGACTCGATCCATACGAAAGAAAAGTCACAAATTAGATTTTTTAATATCTCAATTGTTTGTCCTAGACTGCAAGGAGTTGAGTTGGAAAAGAAAACTAAATTATGAATATTCTTTATGCCAGAATTGTTGCCTAAAATAACTCAATGCTGTAAAAGTGTACCCTTTAAAGGTTCGACAATCAACTAAGATATTAAAATATTATTGTTGTTAATATTTATTTATAATTATGTTGTTGGTTTTTCATCAGTATGGAGACGAAGTCCCAGGTCCTGAGATGGAGAACGCCTGGAATGCTCTTGTGGCCAATGACAAGTGGAGTAACAACTTGAGAATAACGCTGCAGTTCCTCATAAGCTTATGCGGAGTCAGCAGTGACACCACCCTGCTGCCATATGTAAGGAAAAAACAAATACAGACACTCTTAACACACATGGTCAGTTTATTAGATCTGTATAATGATCTAAATTTGTCTCTTAACTGTATTTAGATTAAGAAAGTGGTGATATATCTGTGTCGGAATAACACCATTCAGACCATGGAGGAGCTGCTCTTTGAGCTTCAACAGACAGACCCAGTAAACCCAGTGGTTCTACATTGTGACAACCCACCGTTCTACCGCTTTGCTGCCAGCAACAAGACTTCCGTTGTGGCCTCAGGTGAGGCACATATGATCCCCAACTCGGAGATGCCTAGTTGATTTTACCATTACTACTGGTTATCCACAGGATACAGGACTCAACAATAGGGTTTATGTCTGCTAGTAGTACCGATTTTTACTTGGCCTGGTGACATTTTTAATTTAATTTTTAAATCTTTACATTTTTAAGAACAACTTTGGAACAGGTGTACAGGAAATGACTTATTTTTAAATGCTATGCAACTTTTATAATAACGGTCTATAATCTGTAAATTATTGGATGCACTATTCTATAAATTAACAAATACGTTTGTTTCAACATCAATGTACAGTACAGTCCAAAAGTTTGGAACTACTAAGATTTTTATTGTTTTTAAAAGAAGTTTCGTCTGCTCACCAAGGCTACATTTATTTAATTAAAAATACAGTAAAAACAGTAATATTGTGAAATATTATTACAATTTAAAATAACTGTTTTCTATTTGAATATATTTCACAAAGTAATTTATTCCTGTGATGGCAAAGCTGAATTTTCAGCATCATTACTCCAGTCTTCATTGTCACATGATCCTTCAGAAATCATTCTAATATGCTGATCTGCTGCTCAAGAAACATTTAATGTGTACAATTGTACAAATATTTGTGTACAATATTTTTTTTCAGGATTATTTGATGAATAGAAAGTTCAAAAGAACAGTGTTTATCTGAAATCTAATCTTTTGTAACATTATAAATGTCTTTACTGCCACTTTTGATTGATTTAATGCATCCTTGCTGAATAAAAGTATTCATTTCTTTAATTTATTTTCAAAAACATAAAAACACAAATTCTTACTGACCCCAAACTTTTGAACGGTAGTGTATAATGCTACAGAAGCTTTGTATTTCAGATAAATGCTGTTCTTTTGAACTTGCTATTCATCAAGGAATCCTGAAAAAAAGTACACAACTGTTTACAACATTGAAAATAATCATAAATGTTTATTGAGCAGCAAATCAGCATATTAGAATGAATTCTGAAGGATCATGTGACACTGAAGACTGGAGTAACGATGCTGAAAATTCAGCTTTGCATCACAGGAATAAATTACTTTGTCAAATATATTTAAATAGTACACAGTTATTTTAAATTTTAATAATATTTCACAATATTACTGTTTTTTACTGTATTTTTAATTAAATAAATGTAGCCTTGGTGAGCAGACGAAACTTCTTTTAAAAACATTAAAAATCTTAGTGGTTCCAAACTTTTGGACTGTACTGTAGTTCTAGCAGTGACTAGCAGTTGAGCAGTGACAGTTTTGTGGCTTTGTGCCATCTTTATTGCAGATCCCTGGGTTGTATCCAATGCTGTGAATTGTATGGTTCTGATGGTAATTTTTATATTTTGTTTGTTTGTTTGTTTGGAAAGGCACAACATCTAGCAGTAATACAGTAGTGGCCGGGCAAGAAAACTTCCAGGAGACAGATGAGGCAAAGATCGTCAGAGAGAATGAAGAGAGGTGCATCTTTCTTTATGCAACTGAGATTATTTTTTTATTTAATTAAGATTTCAAAAAAAAAGTAGGTAGCTACTAGGTTGTTAAACAGCCAGTGACCACATGTTAAGTCAATATGCAATTTAGGAAGTATGTGCATTCCATGTTCCCTAACATGTGTTTTGTCCACACGTTTACTCAGGTTGAGCAATGCAGCCCGGGCTCATAACCGTCTGGAATCACGTTACAGCAACAGCTCGGGAGGTTCTTACGATGAGGAGAAGAGTAAGTTCTTCATCTGACCTGTATTATGGACATAGTTATGGATGCCTTTTTAATCACAAGCCCTCTGTGCACCTTCAGACTTTATATGTTACTGTCAGTAATCCCCTAGATTACAAGAACAGAGCAACAGATGGTTCACAGCTGTCAATCCACTCACTGACGCATAAAACTGAGGATACATTTATACTCATTGTTTTACAGCTGTAGATTTCTAACAGCTGATATCTGTACATGTGACTTACCATTTGGTACATACTGCATATACCAATAATACATGCTCACTAGGGCATTAAGGCTTCGTATTAAGGAATTCGGTACTGAAATTAAGGTCACATTGCATGCTTTTGTTTGTATGTACTTTCACGTATGTGCCATGTCAGCAAGTTGTGCATGCGTATTTGTGATATGGGTGTGGGAGCCAACAGCTTTTGTCCTCTCTGCATACCTGTCATGACAGCTGATGGACGGGTTGCAATATGTCAGCTCTAATGGAGATAAATGACTAGCTGATTGGATGACGTGCTTTAAATCGACTCCTCACACCAGATGATCATATGACAGACTGAAATTTCTCTTTAATTTATTAATTAAATCAATGTATTATTTTTTTTTTTAATGATTGTTGGTTTATTTATAATTATTACGTTTCCTTAAAATTAGTATAATGATAAAATAATATTATATAATACTATATGATAGGAGAAATTTCCAGCATGGATTTTATAAATGTTTCCTGATTGATTTTGATTATAGAAACTCGGATTCAGTTTATTCAAATACATATTTAATGTTCACTGTGTGAAACTAAACACATTAAAAACTAATGTTTCTGATTGGTCAATCACAGCATTCTGTGGTCAAATGTTGTATAGTGGCGCTAAACTGATTTAGATTTGTTTACCTGTTAGGGTCCTGAACACTCTTATGTTACGATGATCTCTAGATGATTTTTTGATGCCAATCGTGTGTGTTGACAGATGACCCTCTGCCGCCATATGCAGCCTGGCTGATCAGTGTATTAGAGAGTAACAGACCTCAGCCACTTCCCATGCCCGTAAACGGAGGCTGTTGGGCTCCGCTTGTGGACTACCTGCCCGAGACCATCACCCCACGGGGACCACTTCACAGGTACTGCCTGAGCTTTTAATCTACTCTTGGCTTCCTTTGCATTTTAATGAAGTCAGACTTATTCGGACAGAAGATTTATGAAAGGTCTTAAATGTTCAAGGTCATTTTGTCCCTTTTGTGTTTCAACTTTTACAACCCTCCCACAAAACCGCCTCACATATACATTACTTGGAAAACATTTACACAGACATACATGGATTCACACAATAAAGTCATCCTGACAGAGTATCTTTTGTTCATGTCCAGTGGATGAATTTTATTTACCCAATCCCATAAAACTCACTTGTGTTAGTTTGCTCTAGCATTTTACAGCGGTCACCCTCAGCTCTGTTTTGTTTACAAGAAAGGAACTGTTGTTCCATTACCATGACAACAGTGATTCTTACCAGCATCCTTATGACGTTCAGTGATTTTTCAGGAGGGAGGAATGGACGGGCAGGCATGCATCAGAGGGTGGTACATCAACGTGTTTGAGATTTTTATAAACCACCTGTCAAGTTAATCAGATCTGTGTAGACTCACGCTGACATCTGAACAGGAAGATATACATCAAAACTCATGACTTATTGAAAATATGAGTAGAATTGCATAACAGGAATATCTGCTAAAAAAAAGAACTCCCCTCTCTGTATTCTGTCTGGTTATGCACTAGCCAAATGAAGAGCCCATCTGTCTATACCAGTCTATAATTTCATGGATCTTAAATTTAATTAGGTGAGTCATAGTCACAGCTCTCCCTGACCCCATACAACTTCATTTTAGGCCCGTTTTACCATCTTTATAGATGCAATAGTGAAGAGAGGACAGGAAATAGTGGACAATATTTGTTTGCAAAGATTGTGAAATGTAAAAATAATTTGATGGCTGCAGTTACTGAATATGTCCATCCCTCAGCTTGATCAAGTTTTGTCAGATGAGTGTGTTACCCCCTGTCGGCATCTGTCAGCTCTCTTTTTTGCTGATTAAACATGTTGAATCGTTTGATTCAGTCTAGGAATCTGAGATGTGACATACTGTAATCTGTTGTTCTCTGTGTATTGTTGCAGTGTGATTTTTGTCTTAACACTTTTCTTGCTGTGTTCTTGTGTGTGTGTGTGCTAACAGGTGCAATATAGCTGTGATCTTCATGACGGAGATGGTGGTGGACCACAGTGTGAGAGAAGACTGGGCCCTACACCTGCCACTGCTTCTTCATGCTCTCTTCTTAGGTAAGCACTCTTTGTCTCTCTTTTTTTGAATGTTATTAAAATGTGGGGGAACACCTTATCTAGTGTTTTTTTTAGCTATAAAAAATTAGGAGTGTGTTTGTGTCTGGGTCTCTCGCTGTGAGAACGCACATCTTTTGTCTGGTCTATATAGTGCCCGCATTCTCCACCATAATTCACCCCAGCAATCTGTCTGGGTAACACAGCACAACAATGTCAGAAATGTGAAAAATGTCTGTGATGGAAAATGAGGAGGAGAAGAAAAGAAAGAGAGGGCTGGCGAAATGCCATCTACTCATGGCTTATCTTTCTTAGACTCTTGATGTCATCAGCACCTCGTGCCAACAACGTTTTTCTCTTTATGTCTTTTGACTTTATGTCATGCCTGTGATATTTTGTTTTTCATCCATATAGAGCACAATAGTGACTGTTCACTTTCTCCACAGCCTGTGTATACAGATATATCAGGGCTGGGTAAAAAATATAGATTTCTCGATTTTAATCGATTCTCATTTTTACGATCCGATACTGATTCTTAAATCCCAAGAATTGACTATCCTGTTTTCAGTTGATGAATGAACGGAACATTGTAGCACGCCTCCCATACAATAAATCACAATAGTCTTTGTGCTTTGTTACTTTCAATATAAAACAAAGTCTCAGATGTCAAATTATTTCCATTTTATCACGAAATTCAAAAAACAGATACAGTTTTGGTGCTATTTAATGTGGCGTGACAGATCACTGTAGTGCCTCAGTTCAAGAGAAGCACCAGTGCGAGGCGCACATGAACTGATCATCTCCTCCACTTTAATACCAGTTACAGTGCGAAATAAATATCTGAAGATATGTTAAAAGATAGAGTACTCATGGAAATCTGTATCGTGTGTCATGTAATCACTTAATCAGTGTTTCAACCACGGAAAGACGTCAATAAAACAGCTTGTAAACAATATGTCACGTAACGTCACATTTATCTCAGAAAAATCATAAACTTGTTAGTCAGCTAGAAAAATGAGAAAGGAGCATTTTGCTAAATATATTCACCATATAATGTTCTTCAGTACTCAATGCATGTCTGAATAAATCAAGTTTTTATGACAGCCACCATTTAAATATTTATATTTCAAAAACGAAGTAGAATGGTGTAGAAATGATTATGTAGTTGTAAAGTTAGTATTATAACTTAATTATTATAAAAACGTCCTTGACTGTAATTTGTTTGTATACAAATCAGTTCATTTTAACCTTCAATATTACAGTACTGCAGTACCAACTGACTCTATGTACAGTATACTTCATACTTTACAGCATTATTTGAGAGATTTTTTTTCCTTGAGAAAATTTGCCATGTACTGTATCTGATATATATCCAAAATAATCGATATTGAATCAAATCATATTGAATCAGAATCGAATCAAATCATGAAGTTTGTGTTTGTGGTAGTGATAAGGGTAGTTCTTAATATGGAAATCAGCAATTTTTTTTTAATTAACTTAAAATCACAAATTACAGAAAAATATATCTTCTGTGGTAGGTCTGAAACATTATTTTAAAAAACTTACTGAACACTTAGACTATATTACAAGTATGCTTTATTGCACAGAGCCCTGTTTTGTGTTCTGTGCTGCTCCTTGGAAACATGTTGTGTTATCCGCATTATGCAACCGTACAACAGTGGGAACACCCTTTGAAAGTAATTTCGTTCATGTTCAGAATGTGTTTCATTCCTATCCGCTTCACTGGCTTCTGTTCTATTCAGCTCAATTCAGTTCAGTTCATTTACCTTTGCATGTCTGTCCTCTCAGGTTTGGATCATTACAGGCCGGAGGTGTTTGAGCACAGCAAGAGGTTACTCCTGCATCTCCTCATCGCCCTCTCCTGCAACAACAATTTCCAGGTCATTGCCTCTGTCCTGTTACTAACCAGAGAGATCGGTGACAACAAGACCCTCACCGTTAAATCCAGCTACCAGCCTGAATACTCCTACTCAGGTACAATCAGTTCTCAACCCAGAATCCCATGCTTTAAATACAGCATGACACAAAAAGACTCCACCAACAGAAATAAACTTTCACAGACAGTTTCTTCATACCATGGAGCAAAACCAATTACAATTTCTTTTGTTTCGGTTCCCATAAGAAAAAAAAAAATCAGAAAAGATAACTGTTCTCAAATCAAAGTATCCAGGAGAGAGACAAAGTGGACACTCAAATCAAACATGATCTATGACGAACAACCTGTGAAATATTCCTGGGTGCAGCAATTGTTTCTTTACCCACTATTCCTTGGTTTAAATACAGCAACTGTACGAAAACATTCCATTCCTGGCAACTTGCACAGCATAATCAATGCACAAAAACCTTACCTAAAACTCAACTGACCTTATTTTGTCACATCACCTGCAGCACAGAGCAGTCAGTGTGAACCACTGAGTATAGGATTCACCTACATTTCTTTCACAGCTTGAATTTACAATGAGGAAGTAGGTAACTATTATCAAACAAAACCCCAAGGGTTAGGATTTAACTTTCTTTGGCATAGAATTCAAAGTATTTCTGGCAGCTGTTTGTCTTTCTTACTATAGAAGAGACTGAGATGGAGGTAATTAGGCCAGACACTATGCCAAGTCCCAGTTTGCATTATGACTGAGGTTTTTATAGCATTTAATCTTTCATCCTGCATGTCACTGATGTCCCACCCCCCTTTTTTTTAAACTGATATCTGAATAGACACACATGTGAAAAGTCACTGCTAACAATTAAAGCTTGGAATACACCTGGCATTTTTTAGATAAGTGTGGTTGATATGCTAATCTTACAGACCTGCAGCGAAGTCTACAGGCGAATTAGCTAAGATTAATTTTGAAACCAGGCCACAGGCACAATAATAAGAAAAGGGAAAACAAAAACATTTTAAGCACATACAGATTTATAACCTGCTTGCATTACGTCACTAAACCACACTCATGTCTGAACAGGGGGGTTCGACTTCCTGCGAGAGTGGCAAGCGTCACCAGTGGCGGATTCTGGTCTAAGCTCATCCTCCACCTCCTCCAGTGTGAGCCTGGGTGGAAGCATTGGAAACCTGCCACAAATTACAGCTGACCTTGAGGAGCTGGACGAGTCCTCCACAGAATCAGATGAGAAAACCAACAAGCTCATTGAGTTCCTCACCACCAGGTATGTGGCAATTTATAGAAGTTGTTTCAATATACGTGGATGAAAATAGATTAAAACGCAAATCAGTTTTTTTCCCATTATTTTTTTTAAAAAAATACACACAAGCCTGATATAAATGAGGAGTTAGACGCTGATCTAGAATGCATATAAACCAGGATGACAAGACAAAAATGGATGGTGCATCAACATTTTATTATATTACAAGCTCACACATCCCCTAGTGGCCAAAGAATTTTTTTTTTTTTATTTATAAAAAATTTTAGTCTTAAATCATTTATGTGTAATTATTAATTATTATTATGTTAAATTATTCTAATTTCTTAAATTAGTTTACTAAAAATAATTGTACATTTATTTTAATTATTTTACATTTTAAACTCACACACATGCAATTTGATAAATATGTCATTCACATGTTGTTTGCATTTTTTCTTCAGCAAAACTTTTGGGCATTTTCCAGCGTCAGTAAATCAGGCAGTTAGAGAGTAGTAGTTCATGTATTTGTGATTTTGGTGGTGGTTGTGGTGGTACAGTGCATGGAGTACTGTCCTGTCCTTACTCAGGGCTTTCGGACCGCTTTGGTGCCACGAAGACATCACGCCGAAGAACCCCAACTCTAAGAGCGCTGAGCAGCTCACCAACTTCCTGCGGCATGTGGTCTCTGTGTTCAAGGAGTCCAAATCAGGTAATTACCTAACATTTTAGTGCATTTATGTTTCATGTTGACAGAATGAAATACCTTATACATTACAGTGCCACAGTGTTCGGTTGATAAGTGTTTCTGTCATGTGTCAGATTTCCATCTAGAGCATCAGCTGAGCGACGTTGCTTTGCAGACGGCCCTCTGCAGCTCCTCTCGCCATTACGCTGGACGCTCGTTCCAGATCTTCCGAGCCCTGAGACAGCCCCTCTCTGCCCACGCTGTGTCCGACCTGCTCTCACGCCTCGTGGAGGTTGTGGGGGAGCACGGGGATGAAGTTCAGGTGTGTATCCATCAACCAGACTGTTAAATAACATCTATGCAATAAATGCATTTAGTGGTCAAATATTTCTGTATGCTCTTATTTTTCTCATTGCTGTAGTTTTTAATGTTATTTTGCTTTCCAGGGTTACGTCATGGAGATTTTACTTACCCTGGAATCTGTTGTGGATAATTTAGCTGAATGTCTGAACAACAGTGAACTTATGGCAGCTTTGACAAGGTTAGAATTTCATGGTGTACTTTATGCTTTCCTACTATTTCAATCTAAAAATATTTTATAACTACACTACCATTGAAAAGTTTATAATTAGTAAGGTTTTTTTTTTAAAAAAAGAAAGAAATGACAGTTAAGATTTTAAGAAAAATTAAGACAGTTATTCAGCAAAGATGCATTAAATGCAATAAATTAAACTTTTACATAGTTACAGAAATGCTCATTTTTCAAAATGTTTTAAATAAATGCTGTTCTTTTGAACTTTATATTAATCAAAGAATTCTGAAAAAATGTCACAGTTTCCACAAAAAAAGCAGAACAGCTATTTTAAATTGTAATAATATTTCACAATATTACTGTTTTACTCTATTTTTAATCAATTAAATGCATCTTTCGAGATTTCCTTCAAAAACATTTTAAAAAATCTTACTGACACCAAACATTTGAATGGTAGTATACATAATATATTCAGAGAAAAAAAATATGAACAAATTAACCTTTTCTTTATCTATGTCTCTTCCAAATACAGAGATTCATCGCCAGACTTTCTGGTGAGCGGGAAACTTAACCCAAACCGTAAGAGCACAGGGCAGCTGAACCTGCATCAAGAGGGTGGGACTAATGAGCGCAACAGGCACCAGCGCAGTTACTCTGTCCCTAAAAAGTTTGGCGAAAGCGGGGAAAACTCTTCCTCCAACCCTCCTCGCAGTGCCACATTAGACCGCATCCAAGCCTGTACCCAACAGGGGCTGCGATCGGCCCGCAGCACGTCCTCCAACTCCACACGCGCTGACACAAGTGTTATCACCGACCCGTCCCACTCCAGTCACCCAGCCAACCTGCTCGCCACCATCTTTTGGGTGGCGGTGTCGCTCATGGAGTCTGACTTTGAATTCGAGTACCAGATGTCATTGAGGCTGGTTCACAAACTGCTGGCGCGGGTTCCGTTGGATCTGCAGGAGAACAGGGAGAGACTAGAAAAGCTCCAGGCTCAACTGAGGTGGAGTGGCTTTTCCGGGTTGCAGCAGCTGCTCTTAAAGGGATTCACTTCTCCAGCAACAAATGATCTTACGCTTCAGTTGTTCTGTCAGCTTACACCTGTTTCACGAGTGCCAGTGGTGGACACATCACAGGCTATAGGTGGGTAGAGTGGATATTTGTAGTGGCAGATTCTTAAAACTTTATATACTGTAGGTCTAAAGTTGCTAAATGACTTTATGATTGATTTTTACTCCTGATTCGGTCGGTTTGTAGACTTTGTCAGTGTACAAACAGTTAGTGTTTAAACTAGGCTAGTTTGAGCAAAAAAAAAAGTATCTTGTCCCAAGCTTAATTTTGTATAAAAATCTTGTGAAAGGTTTAAGACGATTTTGAATGAAGGCTTCTCAAACTGATATGCTTCCAGATCTTTTTTTTTTTATTTAGCAAGTTTTCATAATTTTTCAAAATTTCATAATTGCATGTTTTATTTTCTGTCTACTCAGGTTTTCCTTTGAATGTGCTTTGTCTGCTGCCCCACTTGGTGCAACACTTCGGTAGCCCTACACAGTTTTGTAAAGAAAGTGCTGAGAGGATCGCACAGGTCTGCCCTGCCTTCTTTTCTTTACACATTCCTACTATAAAACACACCCTGCACTTCATTGACATTTACACCTAAATGTTAAGACAAACTTGATCCATTCTCAACACCTAATCCTGCATTACAGGTGCTGGTCATATAATTAGAATATCATCTAAAAGTTTATTTATTTTAATAATTCCATTCAAAAAATGAAACTTGTATATTATATTCATTCATTACACACAGACTGATATATTTCAAATGTTTATCTCTTTTAATTTTGATGATTATAACTGACAACTAAGGAAAATCCCCAAATCAGTATCTCAGAAAATTAGAATATTACTTAAGGCCAATACAAAGAAAGGATTTTTAGAAATCTTGGCCAACTGAAAAGTATGAACATGAAATGTATGAGCATGTAAAGCACTCAATACTTAGTTGGGGCTCCTTTTGCCTGAATTACTGCAGCAATGCGGCATGATATGGAGTCGATCAGTCTGTGGCACTGCTCAGGTGTAATGAGAGCCCAGGTTGCTATAATAGTGGCCTTCAGCTCTTCTGCATTGTTGGGTCTGGCATATCGCATCTTCCTCTTCACAATACCCCATAGATTTTCTATGGGGTTAAGTTCAGGAGAGTTTGCTGCCCAATTAAGAACAGGGATACCATGGTCCTTAAACCAGGTACTGGTAGCTTTGGTACCGTGTGCAGGTGCCAAGTCCTGTGGGAAAATGAAATCTGCATCTCCATAAAGTTGGTCAGCAGCAGGAAGCATGAAGTGCTCTAAAACTTCCTGGTATATGGCTGCGTTGACCTTGGACTTCAGAAAACACAGTGGACCAACACCAGCAGATGACATGGCACCCCAAACCATCACTGACTGGAAACTTTACACTGAACCTCAAGAAACGTGGATTGTGTGCATCTCCTCTCTTCCTCCAGACTTTGGGACCCTGATTTCCAAAGGAAATGCAAAATTTACTTTCATCAGAGAACATAACTTTGGACCACTCAGCAGCATTCCAGTCCTTTTTGACTTTAGCCCAGGCGAGATGCTTCTGACGCTGTCTGTTGTTCAAGAGTGGCTTGACAGAAGGAATGTGACAGCTGAAACCCATGTCTTCCATACGTCTGTGCGTAGTGGTTCTTGAAGCACTGACTTCAGCTGCAGTCCACTCTTTGTGAATCTCCCCCACATTTTTTGAATGGGTTTTGTTTCACAATTCTCTCCAGGGTGCGGTTATCCCTATTGATTGTACACTTTTTTCTACCACATTTTTTCCTTTCCTTGCCTCTCTATTAATGTGCTTGGACACAGAGCTCTGTGAACAGCCAGCCTCTTTTGCAATGACCTTTTGTGTCTTGCCCTCCTTGTGCAAGGTGTCAATGGTGGTCTTTTGGACAACTGTCAAGTCAGCAGTCTTCCCCATGATTGTGTAGCCTACAAAACTAGATTGAGAGACCATTTAAAGGCCTTTGCAGGTGTTTTGAGTTAATTAGCTGATTAGAGTGTGGCACCAGGTGTCTTCAATATTGAACCTTTTCACAATATTCTAATTTTCTGAGATACTGAATTTGGGATTTTCCTTAGTTGTCAGTTATAATCATCAAAATTAAAATAAAAAAAAAAACATTTGAAATATATCACTCTGTGTGTAATGAATGAATATAATATACAAGTTTCACTTTTTGAATGGAATTAGTGAAATAAATCAATGTTTTGATGATACTCTAATTATATGACCAGCACCTGTATATCCCAATTCATAAGTGTTTGTTTTGTTGTAACAGGAAAACTATTACGTATTTACTATAAAATCTCAGCTAGTGTGCACATTTCTAGTGTCTTATTTTGATCAACAGTGTCAGTCAGTAGTAGAATACATTCTGTGTGTATGTGATAAACAATTGGCCACAAAAAACAAAATATTAATAATATTACATCATACAAGTATACAAATAATATGAGCTCCCAAATGTTTAAATACATAAAAAATGAAGTAAAACAAAAACATTATAAAAATAAGGAAATATATGAGCTAATGTCAGTAGTTGTCTGTGTACACTAATAATATTTATTTTTTTAAACACAGTTACACCTGTATTTATGTGTTTATGGTGTGGTGTGTATTCTAGGTGTGTCTAGAGGAGAAAGACAAGAACACTAAACTATCTCACCTGGCTCATGTAATGACCCTATATAAGACTCGTTCTTACACCAGAGACCCCTTCTCGTGGGTTAATGTGGTCTGTCGCTACCTGCACGAGGCTTTCTCTGACATCACGCTTAGTCTGGTGACATACATGGCTGAGGTGAGCTGTCCTGACAGGCTTAAATATCCTCAAGTATAAGTTACGAAATGGCAGATATGGTGCTGCTTATACTGTATGTGAAGAACACCATTTTAAAACCAGCTGACCTCTCTTCATAGTTGCTAGATAAAGGATTACCCAGCATGCAACAGCCCCTGCTGCAGATCATCTACAGTCTGCTTAGCCACATGGATTTGGCAGGAATTCAGGTCAAACCTTTCAATGTAGAGGTGTTAAAGACCATTGAGAAATTTGTACAGGTGAGATCCTTTCTGCTGAAACACTTGAATTAGGATTAATCTGGTAATTTGTAAGAATTTCGATCTGATTTGTCGTACCAATATGTGTGTCCTCTATAGACGGTTCACTGGAAAGAAGCTCTGAACATTTTGAAGCTGGTCGTTTCCCGCTCAGCCAGCCTATCCCTGCCATCCTACGCCCATGGCGATCTAGCCCACCTGGAGGTTAGCCGTATGATGTGGGATGGCTCATCTAAAGCCTTGCCAGGAAAGACACTGGAATTCCATTTTGACATATCCGAGGTACTTTACATAGTGTGCACAATATATTTTGTTGTTCAATTGTTGAAATGCATGGGTTTTTTGGTTTTCTGCAGGCACAAAAAGCATTTATGCTTTAGAAAACATCAGTTTTCAGTGCAGTTACACGCAACAGGTTCTCTGACTCATTCACCTCTTGAGGTGTGGCCATGTTGTTGTTTTTGAGCATACGTTTGTTATCAGATCCCATGAAGGCGCAGCCCCTTTTCCTTTTGTTTTTGGTACATTTTTGGCTAAGGGGAAGTCACTCAAGTTCTCAGTTCACTTTCAGATGGCGATATGGGGATAACAGTCAACGGAAAGTTTGGAGAGATGTGTTTTGACTGCATTTGTGATTAATAACCTCTCAGAATAAAGTGAGGGTGGATGTGATTAAGACCCCACCTCTCTGAGGGTTTCTTCTGCATCCTAATGACAGGAAGTGATCTTTTAGGACAACTTCAGGGAAAGTGACTGTTTTTTGTGTGAATTTTGACACTGAATAGGTCAAATAACTTAAAGCTTAAACAATCTTGGGTTGTCCAATAATAATGTTCAATTTCAGAGTCTGATTCTGCTTGACATCTGATCTGAAACAAGGAAATGTGTAATACCTGTAGAAAGCTATCTGTTTGCATTCCCATTCATCGCAAATCCAGTTGTTTAGCTGGTGCAGGAACCAGAAGTGCTGTTTCTCCAGTTATAACAAAGACCTCCTTAGAGCCAACTTTGTGTATGATTGCCCTCTTGTGGCTTCATGCGCAACTACAGGAAACCCTCTGAGTTCCTAGAATTGAGTCTTTACCTCTTGTCCACCCTGATGGAAGCAGTGATATCCTGTCCAGATGGAGTGGGTGCACACTGATAAGGAGTCCAGCAATTAGGCTGTTTTTCCACATGTGCTTCTTTATCTACAGGAAGGCTGTGACTCATGGGTAGTGTAAGTCTGTGAGTGTCTCCAAACTGCTCAGGACCTGTTGTTGTGCTGGTGTGCTTATGTTTGTGTCGGAGTTATGTGTCCATGTTCAGCCTTTATTGTAATATATGTTTGTTTTTAATAAGTGAAATATGTATTTTATGCATGTGTTTGTGTCCAGACACCGGTAATTGGCCGCAGATATGATGACCTGCAGGGATCTGGAGGGAGAGATGGGAAAGCTCGTGTGATAGCAGTGACCCGTAGCACGTCCTCTACTTCTTCAGGGTCCAACTCAAATACCGTCCTTGTGCCAGTCAGCTGGAAACGGCCACAATCATCACAGGTGACCAACATTTTATGCTGTTCATATTAGTCATGGTATGAAGGAGGGAATTTTTTATTTCTTTGGACTGTTCTTGTCTTTTAATGTTTACTGTGATGCTATGAAAATCTTGATGATCTTAATGGTTCTATCAGAGTTGGCTTTTTCAGCTGGTAATTTACTTTTGTTTCCCAGAAGCGAACGAGAGAGAAGCTGGTGAATGTTCTGTCACTCTGCGGACAGGAAGTTGGCCTCACCAAGAACCCGTCTGTAAGTCCTCACTGTCATTCCTGGGAAGACACTCTATGTAGACAACCATACATTTTATTATTATGAGGATTAAGCTTTATATGATACTTATCACTTTAGTCTTATAGAATGATAGATTCTAGATAGATTAATAATAGATTAAATCTGTGATTATTATAAAATCATAATTATCATGCATATAATATTATAACATATGAAGAAATAAGCCTGTAAGGCTTATAAGGCATCTTAGTAATGGGACCATTGCATGATGCCTTAATTGAATACTCAGATTCCATGCTGACTCCACTGTCATGTTTATTTGTTTCAGGTGATCTTCTCATCCTGTGGTGATCTGGACCTCATGGAGCATCAGCCCAGTCAGGTGTCCTCTGAGGATGGGACCCGGGAGGACACCCTGGATGATACCACATCAGAGCAGCAGTTCAGAGTCTTCAGAGACTTTGACTTCCTGGACGTAGAGCTGGAAGATGGAGAGGTCAGTTGAACACTTTTCATTTAAAAATACATACACTACCACTGAAAAGTTTTGGGATCTGAAAGATTTAAAAAAAAAAATAATAATAATAATACATGAGCACTTTTATTTGCATTAAATTGATCAAAAGTGTCAGTAAAGACATTTATAATGTTAAAAAAGTTTTTCTAATACAAATATTAGCTGTTCTTTTGGACTTTGTATTCATCAAAGAATCCTGAAAAAAATTGCATCACGCTTATATATTAAGCAGAACAACTTTTTTAAACTGTGATATTAGTAAGAAATGTTATTTTGGCTTCAAATCAACATATTAGAATTATTTCTGAAGGATCATGTGTCGCTGAAGACTGGAGCAATGGCTGCTGAAAATTCAGCTTTGCCATCACAGGAATAATTTTAAAATATATTAAAATAGCAAATAGTTATTTTAAATTGTTTCATAATATTACTGTTTTACTGTATTTTTGATCAAATAAATGCAGTCATGGTGAACATAAGATATGTCAAAAACATCTTACTGAACCTAAACTTTTGCACGGTGTAGTGTGTATATATTTTAGTTATATAGAACTCAAAAGATGTTGATTTCAAAGTTACAATTCCCCTCCCTACTAACAAAATCCCAGTTCCTTTTAACTTTCTTTCCCTTTCCTTCAGTTATTTCTTTCATGTTCTCTCTGGATAATGAAATAACTCTTTTGCTCTGATAAGAGTCTGCCTGACTAATGTGCCCATTGCTTTTCCTCTGGGCTTTCTCACCGTGTAGCTAACACTCTCTCTCTTTCTCTCCTGTGCTGCCAATAGGAGCTGCAGGTAAGAACAGCTGTGTAAGCATGTGACATAGAGAATGGCAGAGATCTTGTTTTCATACCTGCTCAGAGTCACTTTGAAAATGATGTGTGTCAGTCATGTAGACTCTCATCTGTCATAGGCTGCTGTGATTTAGATGTTTTTTTTTTATGTGTTAAATTCATGAATGTCATATTACATACAATCGAAGTGCATGTTAGCAGCATCTCATTCCAATCATTAGTTAGAAAACTATTAAAATTCAGATCATTTCAAATTCTTATTGGAGAAACCTGCAGGTCTAAGATCCTTAAAATCAGCCTTCCTTTGTGTTTTGTTTTGCTTTGTTTCACCTAGACTACAAAGGAGGTTACTAGTGTTTTTTTATTATTATTTGCAAAGTCAGAAACAAAAAACATATTCAGATATTGTTCTATTGTATTTTTTGTATGTCTGCATGTGTTCTTCATTTTTGCATGATTAATTAGAAGTGTGTTATGTCTACTTGCTGGGGCCTAAGAAGGCCAGAGTGATGCATTCCCAACATCAGCTCTTGCTAGAAAAATAGCTGTTAAATCAGTGCTGGGTGTTTGTTTTAATAGGGTGAGAGTATGGATAACTTTAACTGGGGAGTGCGTCGACGCTCTCTGGACAGCACAGACCTGACTGAGCTCCTGGAGGAGAGCCAGCACTCCGACATTACCCCCTGCATCGGCCTACACGACCCCCAGCAAGACTCTGATGACTCCTCAGAGGAAGAGTCCAATTCCACCAGCCAAAGCCTATCCCACTCTCAACTAGTATGTACTACAGTTTCTATCTATCTATCTATCTATCTATCTATCTATCTATCTATCTATCTATCTATCTATCTATCTATCTATCTATCTATCTATCTATCTATCTATCTATCTATCTATCTATCTATCTATCTATCTATCTATCTATCTATCTATCTATCTATCTGTCTGTCTGTCTGTCTGTCTGTCTGTCTGTCTGTCTGTCTCTGTCTAATATTCTATCTAATGTTCAATCTATTATTGTATCTATCATTCTACCTATTATTCTGTTTATCTGTCATTCTATCTGTCTGTTTGTTTGTTTCATTTTTGTTTTAGCCTAATGGTAGTATTCTAAAGCTGAGAATTTTCTGATTTCAGACCATGAACCTCTCCCCCTCAGAGGACACCAATCATACAGACTCTCTGTCCACTTCCTATGACACCACATCAGCTGACCCAAATTCCCTTAACGCAGCAACACCCTGCTTGGGAACATCGCTGCCAGATGACCACATCATGCCACCTGTATGTTTAAAATTTAGCCCATCAAAACTTCTTCAAAGAGTCTCAATAGCACCAAACCTTTAAGCTAAATGAAATCTGCTTCAGCATGCAGTTTACAATTATTGCTGGCATATTTGTGAGACTTAATTACTGATCAATAATGAAGATCAATAATGATCTTCTGCCATCTTCACAGGTTTTACCAGAAGACGAGGAGTCAAATGTCCAAGAGGACGACCTGCCATTCAGTGTGAATGAGCTGCCAATGAGGTTTGACTGCGGCTCTAGCACTAATCTGGACCTTCCTGCAGAACAAAACCGAGCTGGAATAAACCAGAACCCAAACTCCCTGCCCAGGTTAATACTGATTTCAGTGCAGTTTTATAGCATTAGACAACTGCTAACTGGCATGGTTATTTAAGGGTAACATCCTTTCTTCTGGATTCCTTAGCTACCATTTTGGGGAGGACCGAGATGATCTGGATGAGCTGGGCTTTCCTCCTCCACCCTCCCCATTTTTCTCTGCCATCTTGGCAGCATTTCAGCCCACGGTGTGTGACGATGCCGAAGAAGCCTGGCGGAGTCACATTAACCAGCTGATGTGTGATACAGATGGGTCTTGCGCCGTCTACACTTTCCACATTTTCTCTGCAATGTTTCAGGTAACGTCACCCTTATACATACACAAAGCAGTCCTGTTTGAACATTTTGGTTCATAATAGTTAATTTAGTGTTTCCCACATGATTTTGTAAGACTGGAGGGGGTGGACCTCTGTCCTTCTTTTCAGTGTCTGAGTTCACATTATATTTGCACTGGTGTTATAGGAAGCCAAACTATTAGGATATAATAATAATAATAATAATAATTATAATAATACCATTATATTATCATACGAAAAAAAGTAATATATTACTTTTGTAATACAACTGCACTGTAAAATAATTCAAATTAAAAGTAATTTTTGTATTATGTACTGTACATTCTTTTACTTTACAGTAGAAAAATTACGATACTTTTATCTTAATTTTTCACTTGCAAGAGTTAAACCCTCAAGCTTTTATTTTGGTGGAAAACACAATCTTACAGACATTTTATGTTATTATGAGAAGTAGAAAAATAATTTACAGTTCATTATGAATCTGTGATGGGACAGATTAGATTGTGACAGGCCACCAGAGTCTAGGTAATTACACTGGTTAATTAGAAGTCCAGAAGTATTTATAACAATTAGCATTGTTAAAATGCATTTCCCTCTACAGAACATTCAAAATAAGTTCTGCTCCCTGACCAACGATGCTGCCAGTTACCTTGGAGACAGCCTGAGGGGAATTGGGTCAAAATTTGTGCGGTCATCAGAGATGTTGGCCTTATGCTCAGACTGTCCCACACTGTATGTGGACGCAGAAACGGTCAGTGAATATTCATTTTATATATATATATATATATATATATATATATATATATATATATATATAAACTTTTAAATTAGTCAGAAACTATGTTTAAACCATGTTGTCTTTTATACCTTCTGTCCTCTTGTAGATTGTTTCATATGGGCTTCTAGAAAAGATGAAGTTCAGTGTTCTTGAGCTTCAGGAGTATCTGGACACATATAACACCCGGGATGAAGCCGCTGTCTCAGTAAGTCCTTCTAACCCACCAAGCTACTCATACAGAAGCACTAAAAGCAGCTACATAGAGTTGCTAAAATCGTGTGTGCTACAGATGTGAATGAGACTTACTGAGTAGAGGTTTCCCAATACTTACAATTTTCGCATGATGCATTATGAACCAGGGGGGAAAAATCCCATCAATTTACATTTAAAGAGGTACCTAAAGACCTTAGTAACAGCTTAGTGATATACTTAAAATCATGAAGAACTGCTTGGCACCACAGCATCATGGTGACGGGTTTTGTACAAATCTACTTGCATTTTGATTGTGAGTCAGCTGTTTTGAATTTAGTCAAGAACATCCGCTTCCTCTCCTCTTTTAACAGTGGTTGCAGAACTGTAAGGCCACATTTCCGAGGTATCCTGATGATGGTGTGATTACCTGTCAGCCTGGAGACTCTGAGGAGAAGGTAAAAACAGCCGTCTGTGCTCTTTAAAATGAGATCTTTCATCATGCCACTGTTTACATGAAACCAACTTTCATAAAATGTACACAATCATTTCTGCTAGACTTGTTCAGTGGGTCTTTTGACCATATACACCATTGTTCAAGACTTTAGGGGTGGTATTATTTTTGGATGTGTTTGAAATAAGTCTCTTGTGATCATCAAGGCTCCATACAGTAAAAACAGTGATATTGTGAAATATTACAATTCAAAAGAACTGTTTTCTATTGTAATATATTTTAAAATGTAATTTATTCTTCTGATGGCAGAGCTGAATTTTCAGCATCATTATAAAAAAAAAAAAAAACATTTCTTTTTATTAAATAATTATAATTTTAATATTTTTGTGTAAACTATGATACATTGTTCCCCCCTGGATTCTTTGATGAATAGAAAGCTCAAAAGTTCAAAAACAGCATTTATGTGAAAAATAAGTCTTTTGTAACATTATAACTGTCACTTTTGGTCTATTTAATGCATCCTTGCTGAATAGAAGCATTCATTTCTTTTAAAAATCGTACTGACCCCAAACTTTAAAACGGCAATGTATTGCAATGCAATATTTATGTAATATTTCCTCACTCTGTGCGCCTTCTTCTTGTCATCCTCTGCATGATTTATATGGGCTGGGTTGTTGGGTTGAATGCAACTGGCACTAATCTTCTAATTATGTGGATGGGATTTCTGAGCACAGTGGCGCATATTCAGTCTCACAGATTGCATGCTGGGTATTAATGCTGTCTGTTTCTCCCTTCTCAACTCTTTCCTCTTTTATGACATGCTTACTCTGCAGCAAATGGAAACTCTGGCTGTAAGTTTTGAAACTAAGAACTGTTCTCTTTCTTGTTCATCTGTTAGAGTGAGTGATCTGTGTTCACAGCTTTATAGTTTAGTACATGCATTCAGTTCAGTGTACCTGCCAGCGAGTGTGTTTACATGCATGATGTTACTCGAGCTTATGCTTCGTAAGAACACTTTTATGATCATGTAAAGTGTTCTTCAAGACAGCAGAAGTAATAAATCATTTAAAAATGTACACGTGGTTTTCTTAAAACAGATGAGATGAGCATTTTTTGTGCATATAAACACACTCAGTGATGGAAGTTTGAGTTGTTGTTTTTTTGTTTGTTTGTTTCTTCTCTGTGGGTGTTCATATGTGTGATTCCCTTATTATATCATGTTACCAATGTATTTGTATCGTCCACAGCAATTGGAGTTGTGTCAGCGACTGTACAAACTTCACTTCCAGCTCCTTCTGCTGTTTCAGTCCTATTGTAAACTCATAGGACAAGTGAACACCATCAGCTCTGTGCCAGAGGTACACCTGTGCCCCCACTGATACACCTCATGATCATTTGTCTTTTTGCTTGATTTAATTTGAATTAGAATTTATTCTAATATATTCTGTAATGTGAGCATTATTTAAATGAGCCTGAATTAAATCTAAACAAACTTTGTAGAATTTAAATAGTAAATCAAACCGTATCGGCCAGCAAAACAAACAATTTATGTAATGTAATTCATATTTGAGAAACTATAGAGAACATTTTATTGATTGTTCTCTATCTATTTATATATATATATATATATATATATATATATATATATATATATATATATATATATATACAGTACAGTCCAAAAGTTTGGAACCACTAAGATTTTTAATGTTTTTAAAAGAAGTTTCGTCTGCTCACCAAGGCTACATTTATTTAATTAAAAATACAGTAAAAACAGTAATATTGTGAAATATTATTACAATTTAAAATAACTGTTTTCTATTTGAATATATTTCACAAAGTAATTTATTCCTGTGATGGCAAAGCTGAATTTACTCCAGTCTTCAGTGTCACATGATCCTTCAGAAATCATTCTAATATGCTGATCTGCTGCTCAAGAAACATTTAATGTGTACAATTGTACAAAATATTTGTGTACAATATTTTTTTCAGGATTATTTGATGAATAGAAAGTTCAAAAGAACAGTGTTTATCTGAAATCTAATCTTTTGTAACATTATAAATGTCTTTACTGCCACTTTTGATTGATTTAATGCATCCTTGCTGAATAAAAGTATTCATTTATTTAATTTCTTTAAAAAAAATAAATAAATAAAAATTCTTACTGACCCCAAACTTTTGAACGGTAGTGTATAATGCTACAGAAGCTTTGTATTTCAGATAAATGCTGTTCTTTTGAACTTTCTATTCATCAAGGAATCCTGAAAAAAAAAAAAGTACACAACTGTTTTCAACATTGAAAATAATCATAAATGTTTATTGAGCAGCAAATCAGCATATTAGAATGATTTCTGAAGGATCATGTGACACTGAAGACTGGAGTAACGATGCTGAAAATTCAGCTTTGCATCACAGGAATAAATTACTTTGTCAAATATGTTTAAATAGTACACAGTTATTTTAAATTGTAATAATATTTCACAATATTACTGTTTTTTACTGTATTTTTAATTAAATAAATGTAGCCTTGGTGAGCAGACGAAACTTCTTTTAAAAACATTAAAAATCTTAGTGGTTCCAAACTTTTGGACTGTACTGTACATATATATATATATATATATATATATATATATATATATATGAGCCACTAGCTGGTTGACTTGTAATGTTAATGTTGATCATGTGCTCTCAATCTGTAGCTGTGGAACATGTCTCGGGAATTGAGCGATCTGAAAAATTGCCTGCGGCTAGCTGAAGCCTCATTAGCTGGTGATCTAGAGGACCGGCAAAGGCACGGCTCCCAGCCCATCTTCCCCAGCTCAGAGGCAGCTGTACAGGCCATCCTGGAGTGCTTGAACAACAACGAATTCTCTATGGCCATCCGCTACACTCAAGAGTGCAGGTGAGCTATGTCACCACTAGGGAGAGACAAAACACTATTACAGTTTTTCTCAGTCGCTTTGGTACATTTCTCGAATCAAACTCACAATTTGCAAAACAGTAAGTGCATTTCTCAAAACAATTTGTACAAATAGCAAAACACCATGGATAACCTGCAAAAGCCACTCTCTTACTCAAAATCCTTAGTTCATCTCTCAAAAGTAAATATCTGTGTCAATGAACATGTCAGTGCCATCAGAATGACAAGTCCTTGTGTCATTGTGTACGGATAAGACAGTCAAATTGTTTAGTCATGTTCTCAATATTACCGTTTACTCTGGAGGGACGTTCTGATGGAAACTATGGCTAAAGTTTTGATGACAATTATTGTCAATTATAAGTTACATCTTAGTGTATGTGTGAGTGTAATTGCAAGAGAATGGAAAAGATTCAAATTTACTCTCTTACTGTTTGTACTGTATTTTATTGACAGAACATGTCATTGAGTCATGTCGTTATTGAGTCATGTCATGTCGTCAAGATTCACCTGGGAGCAATTTACCAATTCAGGACAGATTTAGAAAAAAGTCTAACGGAAATATAGAAAGTATAGAAATATGCTTGACATATTATGATAACTTGTTCAACCATTTTGCATGTAAAGACTTATGCTATGAGCTTGTGCCTAAATGTTGTGGGGGGTGAGACTATTCAACAGAGACCCAATATAATACATTTTGATCAACATGACATAAGCAACTGATAATGTAGGAAACAACAGAGAATTGTACATAATCATTTGCATGGATGTACCAAAGCATTTGCAACGTGTTCAAAGAAATGAGAAACTGCTTTTTTGATGTGCACAAGTGACACAATGATGTGAGAATTGAACAGGTAGTTTTGAGAATTTCAATTCTGATCTGAGAAATGTACCAAAGCGACTGAGAAAAACTGTAACTAGGTAGTAAAGACGAGCAAATACTTTGCACACACCCAACAATAAAAAACATATGGTTATGTACATTTTTCAGATGTTTAATATTAATAGAGTGTGTTCCAAGATTATTATAATTTAGAATTTTTAACTTAGCTTTACTCTATACTATTTATCAATGTGTCTTTTCAATTTAGTTTTAGTTAGTTTTCACTGTATCGTTTGTATTTTAGTTCATTTTCAGTTTTTTAAGATTGATGAAGTTAATGCACAAACTGGTAGCATTTATAAAAATATTTTTAATTTTAACAATGTTAAATTTTAAAGCACAGTCTAGTGTTATTGCTACAATATTTATTGTAATAATGTTTAATGCGGGTGGGTTGTAAATGTCTTAATTTCCATACATTGTGTATCAAAAACAAATTTATTTGTGTCCATTTTAATTTTATTTTAGTAGTTAGATTTGGACGCATGAAAATGTATTTAGTTTAGTATGTATTTTTATTTCAGTTACTGAAAATGATTTCATTTTCACTGTTACATAACTTTCCTCTCCTTTTTAGACGAATGTGGCCAAATGACATTTTCGGGGGCGGCTCAGAGGACGAGATCCAGACTCTCCTCAACGTCTACTTCCGGCACCAGACTCTGGGCCAGACTGGCACCTTCGCACTGGTTGGCTCAAACAAGGACATGACCGAGGTCTGCACAAAGATCATGGAGCTCAACGGAGAGATCCGGGACATGATCCGCCGCGCTCAGGGGTACCAGGTGATCTCATCCAGCCTCCTAGACTCCAGCGTGTCCGGCGTGAGTCTCTGACAGGAAGCCTGCGGCACCCCAGACCAGCCGTGGCCTGGACCCCCCGACCACTGGATCCCTCCATAGTCACCCAACCTCTCCTGCACCAGCCCTCATCCCACAATCCTCCACTCCTGCCACCCGCTCCAGGCCAGATCCAGTGTGACGTTTGGGAGTGCTGCCGCCCTTTTGAGGGTGTAACTCATAAACTTGTGCCCTTCTTAGGGAAACTTGCACGAGCATCCTTGACTGTACTAAATAGGAAGGGGCTCCTGAGAGTGAGCGTGTCCTCAGGTCCTCAAATGTGCAGCAATAACGGAGAAACGGAGCTGCTCCTGCGAGATTCTTTAGATTGAGTCACTCAAACGCATCTTTTAATTATTGCACTACGTTGACGTTTCGTGTCGTAAATCATGAGGAGAAAAAAAATCCTGTTTGTTACTGAGAAATGCTGCATTTTTGGAAAGGAAGCACCCGAGTGAGAACTTCTGCTTGGTTTGTTTGTTAACATGGGGAATGTGCAATGATGGATCATTGAAACGGATGCCTTTCTACTGTAACTGTTCAAGAATGTCCTTAAAAGCGAACAGGACATGCCGCACAACTGAAGGAAAGACAAAGGATACTATGTGGACGTCTTCGGTCTTTATCACAATACTTGTAACTGTTTAAAGCTGAGAGGTTGTGTCTTTGTGAACCTGTCCATCACCTGCGTACCGCTAAATATCAGCCTCCGCACCTGCACAGACACACGCAAACAGGCTGACATTCAGTGATTTGTTCATACAACTAACCTACTGCTGAAGCTGATTCTACTTCAAGTGCTGATACAAGATTGTTTGGCTGTTTTTCAATCGACATCCTGCGCTCGGCCATACACAGGCTCACCTTTAGACTAAATTTGTATTTAAGAAATCAGTGTGTTGAACATAGTTTTTGAAATTGTTCTTTGTCGATTCAAGTTGCCAAGCATGCATCATTGTATTTACTTTTGAGTTGTATTTATTGAAAGTTGTATTTTATTAAAATGTTATTTGTATAAAGTGGAAAAGGGATGCATCACATGGAGATTAGTCTGTCACTAGTGCATGCCTAGACAGATTGCACATTGTAAAGTATCTTTGAGAATTTTTTTTCCCCCACTATGTAAATACTTAAAAGCTTTTGTGAAATAAATTGTGCTTTCTTCATGTTGAGATTCTCCAGTTTGCTGTTCATTTCAATAAAAAGAAAAAAAAAAACACCTCTAATGTTTGCATAGGCCACTTATTCATACTGTAGGGTTTCACACATGCATAGTCTTGTGCAAAAATTGCCATTATGAATTGCCATTTAAAAAAAAAAAAAAAAAAATAGTTTTGGACCCCAATGACTATCATTGCATGGCAAAAACGGTTGAAACATTTCTCATATCTTGTGTTCTGCAGAAGAACATTATCAAAGACAATAGAACAACAAGACGTGTCACTCGTATCGGTTTTGAATGGGAAAAAGTGTAACGCGCAATATGGCGGAATAAGTCCCGCCTTCTAAAGCCAAGAGCCAATCGCCGACTGGTAAAGTCATCGCGTCACTTCAGCGGCCGTTAGAATCACCGGTTTCTATAGAAACCGTCAGACTCGAGCCTCCGAAGAGACGCGCATTTAGGTCTGCGCATTAGCTTGATCCAGCTTTTTTTGTCATGATTCGAGCGTTTAGAAACTAAACTTATGAGGCGGTTGTTAGATTTCATTGGTGATTTCAAATATGAAATTTAATCGTAAGGTTGACGAACAGTTTTGGAGAATCTGATGTTTCCCCATTCAAAGAGATTGCATGATGCCCAGGATGCCCGAGAGGCGTTTCAAAGATGGCCGCCGAGTGAAATGATTGGTCTTAAAGAGACTTTGCCATTATACAAGTTTGGAACAAAATGAGTACAAGTATATAACCACTTTAATTTTGGGGTGAACCAAGTCATTCACAAAGCAGAAACATTCACACGGACACTGGTATTCTGCTGCAATACTTTATTAGTTTATAAATTTACAAATTTTTAGGAATACAAAAATACAACATCCCACCCAACATGTCACTTGGGCCACCAATGTAGATTCTAAAACACATTATACACCTGAACATTTAGACTATGTACTTGAAACTGTAGATGGTGTCACAGGAAAGGCCTTTGCCCTTGCAGCGGCCACACAGATCCTGACGGTGAGGACGGCGCAGGTCAATGTGCCTCTGCTTTCGTTCACAGCAGCAGCGAGTCTTGCAGCAAACCTGGTGAAACAGAACGCTGTCAAACTGCAAAAACAGCTTTAAAAATGCACTTACCATCAACAACTCATACCTGGCACTGAATGGATTCCACCCTATATGGATTCAGTCCAGCCTGGCACTTCCTGCAGTGCTGTTTGAAGTACACCTGTGGGAATGATTGCAAATTAGGTTTAAACCTTAAGTTTAAAGGGATAGTTCACTCAAAAGTTTAAATTCTGTCATCTACTCAACCTCAGGTAGTTTCAAACCTGTTTAAATTTTTGTTCTGCTGAACACAAAGGATGACATTTGCAAGAATGTTGGTAATCAGAGAGATCTCACCCCCCATTGACTACCATAGGAAGAAAAATACTATGGCGAGATCTGTTTGGTTATCTTCCAAATATCTTCCTTTGTGTTCAGCAGAACAAAAGAAATTCATACAAGTTTAGAAATACTTGAGGGTAAGTGGCAGAATTCATTTGTGAGAACTATCCCTTTAAAATTTTTTTAAGTTTATTAAAAATAATAATAAAAAAAAAAAAGCCACTGCAGTTTACCTTGGAGGTTCCCGAGATGCACCACACAAATGCACTTTCCCATCGAATATTGCACTTACTGCAGTGATAAAATCCGTATTTCTGCTCCAGAAACTAAATAAGATTAAATTAGAATTTATTAATAAGATAAAAAATAAATAAAATAAAATATAAATAAAACTCCAATTAAGGAACCGACAACCAATCAAATTGCTTCAGCGTTAACCTCATTACATATTCATTTGTTCCGTAAAAGGAAGGAGGGAAACGTAAACAAAGGAAAACGTTTTAAATATTGTTTAGTAGTATTCTGTTCGCTTTTGCAAGTTTCAAGTTGAATAAAATAAGAATTTAAGACTACCTACGATTAATTAACAACCTAAAAGTCACCTAACCTCACTGCAGAAATTGTGGTTGCCATGGTAAACCTTTCCCCCCTTAACACACCTGAAAGTTAGACCGTTTATTTCGCTGAATCAACGACTTCTCCTGCCGTGATTCGTTGCGCGTGGTTTCATCCTGTTCACACTTCTCGTCGTCGTCCGTCTCACTGTCCGTCTTATTGCTCTCGTCATCCCCTCCATCGTCCTTACTTTCACCGGCATTCGTGGATAAGGAGAAAATCCTGCGGTCGAAGACGGGGGAGTAGATGGCGACGGGACGGGAGAAGCGTACGGAGTTGACAGGTGTGCTGGGCAGAGTGTCTTTCAGAGGGCTGATGGACGGCGTCCTCGGTGAGTCCCATTTGTCACCGCGATAAAACAACGTTTTGGGGCCAAGTGAGCACTGGACAATGGCATCTACCTTTGGGTTTACCTGCACACCGAACTCTCTAGTGTTGGCCTTGCGGAGGCGCGGGGTCAGGTTTGGGTTAACCTGAGATAATATCGCTTTCAACTGCGCGCGTTTGTAAACATCAAAATAATCGGGGGCATCTGGCGCAACATATAAATTGTTTCCCTTTTTATTCCAGTTTTGGTGTTTAAATTTCGCGGTGCCGGGATAAAATGGGAAATAGCCAGGATACCCTCCACAGTTGTAAGGTGGGATGAGAAACTCTTCCATTGTGGTATGATCATTAGCAACGGCCTTGCTGAATATTTATGATCTCCCTTAGTTCACGCCTTAATTGGCGCGACCTGATTAGCATCGATCACGTGTGGGCGTGGCTCAGCAAAACGGTACGGATGTGATGCATTAGCATAAGGTAAGGTAATGATCTCTTTCCCCCCTTTTATATATATATTTAGCACGAGTTGAAAATGCAGTTGTGTACAGTATTTTACATAAGTCAAGCAATGACAACACAGGTTCCACAACTTCACCTGCCTTTATTTTTAAAATAGCAAGGTTTTTACATTGAAATTAAAGCTGTAGTCCGTAACTTTTATTTAATTAAAAATTATCCATAATCATTTTTTGAGCAAGTACGTAACCAGCCAGTGTTCAAAACTATCTCATTATCTTAGCTCGATTCACAACAGTAAGCTTGTAATAATGTTTTATAATAAGAGCGACATGGTGGATTTCTGCGGGAAATTCAAGCATGCAGCGGTTCGTCTGTGCGTCATTACGTCCGTAAACAGAAAAAAGGAGTCCAGGCTAGTCGGTTTTATCACGTGAGGATGCTACTGGTAGCGGATCATTTATAGCCTGTTCTCACAGCAGCTAAAATAATTAAATTCAATCATCAGACAATCATCAGTGACAACTGGAGATTCAGCCATAGTCAAAAAGCAAAAGACTTTGGGCCTATGGAGTGGATACAGAAATTGAAATCTACAGGTAACGCTAATACACACTAAATACACATAGTGACGCAATGCTGATGTTGTTAACATTAACCATTTATAACAAAGTATAACAGTAATAATAATTTGCATGGTTTGGCGTGATCCGAGCTAAGCGATTGTTAGATTTAATCATCATTGGCAGTGTGATTTATTGTAGGCCTAATGCTTTTTTCCTCAGTTGGTCAGAACAAAAGTGGCAGAAATGTTACTTACTTCTTCAGATTATATTTTCCAGTGAAAATTCTTATATTGGTCATACTTTCAAGACGTAGAATCTGTGATTCTGAAGTACAGTATCCACACCGGTGCGCTGACTGACAGCAAACATTATATTCATCCGCGCTGACGAGCTGTGCCGAGGCACAACGCACGTACAGATAACTGTTCCACATATGACTGCAATTGCAGGTTTCAAACAGAGATGGCGACAAAGAGGAAAAATCGCAGACTGCAGCTTTAAATGGAGACAACCATTAGAATGTAACACAAATTTACTATTTCATTCATTTTATTTTTGTTTTTAAATTATTGTATATATGTTATGCCATTTTTATGACCTCATAATGATTGAGACACCTCTGAATATTTGCACTTTAAAAAATTATCACAAAAATATAAATGTTTATGAAATAATTAAAAAATTTAAATATTATCTATAAATGAATGTTTATAAAACTATGAATATATGTTTATAAAAATATATTTTATTGAAAATAAGGTGATTATAATTGTCAACTCGAGTACAGAATAGTCTTTTCTTTTACTGACTGTGAGTCGAGATTTGAAGAGCAGAAATAATTTGTGAGGTATGTTGCTAGGCATTCGAATAAGTGGAGGGTTATAAAAGCTGGATTTAAAACCCTCTGTTATGCTTCAGTTTATGAAAGGCAAACAACGAGAACTAAAGGTTTACTAAAGGTCTTAAATTCTAGGTTCACTATAGTTTAAGCTATTCAGTCTAGTTTGCATAACTGGTGTAATAAACATAAGTGTGTTTCTTATGCTGAGGATTTTGTTCTGTTTTAGATTGTTGTTGTTTTTGTTTTTTTTTTGTCAAGAACCTTTTCCTTTTATTATTAAATGAAAAAAAGTATGGATCACTTGTTTGCTGCACAGTGCAAAATGATGTGATTTACGATAAAAATATAACTGGGATGTCTTCAAGCACTGTTAGTAGTAGTAGCAGACATTGTCTCAACCAAAGCAACTTTTATTTCAGGGACAGTCCTGTTGGATCAACTTGCCCTTGATCTAGGCACAAAAGTGATCCCATTGATTCTTCACCTCATGAACAACCTTTGGATTACCACCACCCAGTACAGAGGAAGACCTGACACATTTTATACACGAACATTCACTCTTCCATTTTTAAGTAAGTTCAATGCTCAGTGGGTGTATTGTTTTTATTCCAGCTGAAAGCATCACACATTTACATCATACATAGACTTGTTTGGATTTGTTTGCCCTCCTTTTCTGTCTTCTCTTTCTATCCAATCTCTATTTATTTATCTATATGGGATGAAATAAATTTATATAACCTTTCAGAACTTTAATGACAGTGGAACACACAATTGCAATTCACTCTGAAATGGAAAATACATCATGCGTCGCCATCCAACATAAATTCAAATAAACTGACCTTTAACAGGTGACTGACAAACAAGCCCTGCGGGGAAACACAAGACTCACACCACTGATTTTTCCCTCACATGGGTGTGATGAGGTAGGATAGGTGTTGAGAAATAACATTTTGTTATATTTAGGTATCGAAAAATATTATTGTGTGATTTTTGAGAGCAGCAGATAGTTACAATAAAAATAATTTCATGTTTATCGATGTAATAAATTATTTCAATGAATTCAATGTGGTCAATGCTACTGTAATATTGATGTTTTGCTTGAGTCAGACAGGCAAATAGCCCATATAAAGTGCACATGACCCCTTCAGAGACCCCAATGGCTGGTTTAAAGCTAATAAAACAATCTCGGGGGAACATATTATTGGCATTAATGTATTACAAGGGCAATTTTTCCTTCTGGGTCCGTTCAGGACACTACCATTAGCCTTCCAGATGGAGAGACTTTTTCATATATGCATTCTGATATATTACACATGTAATTCAATTAAATGCACAAATCTGTTTCCTACTACATACATTATATTACGTAATAAAAGTCTAGCTATTAAAAACACACCTGTTTGAAGCACTTCCACAACATGCGGTTTAATCTGTGCAAAAGCATCCAAAACAAAATTATATAGATAAGAACTGACTGTATGAAGTATTTTTAAAATTCTGCTTATGTGTTGTATACAAAGTATGGGCTGTTAACATTAATGTAATGCACTGTAGATATTTTTCATTCATAAATTGTTTGTCATTGAAAGTCATTGAATAACCTATTTGGATTACTGGATAACTAGGTGATCAGTATTCCTGTAATATACGATTAATTCATATAGGTTTTTCAGTCTTAAAAGATATTCATTTGTCATTTAGAGCCACTGGAAAAATCTAATTGTTTTTTTGTTGTTGTTGTTGTTTTATAATCATATTTGCCCTATCATACACTAGCAGGAGGAAATGTGTTATTATGGAGGCTGGAATTGCGCAGCGCTTGGATACCTATTTACCCGTCAAGTGCCTGGGTAATAATTGATAGATTTTCTGAGAGGACAAAAAACGGGACCAGATGGGGCCAGGTGCGTTATACCGCAGTTGCAAGCAACTCGGAGTGAGGTAAGGGACACGACTCACTTGTTTAACATTTGGAAAGTTGTCCAGTTCTCTGACACCATGACAGTTGCATGGATTGTTTTGGCGCTCGTATTGTTCAGTCAGCTACAGTGGACAGCAGCTGATCCAGGCGCAGGACTGCACACATGGGATAGATTTAGCAAACTTCCATATCCCGGTGACAAAGCCTTCCTTTATGACATTTTCCCCGACAAGTTTATGTGGGCTGTTGGCACCGCTGCATATTCAGTTGAGGGAGCCTGGGAAAAAGACGGGAAGGGTAAGTCTATCTGGGACACTTTTACTCGCGGAGGGACCCGTGTGTCCAGAGGCGACGTAGGCAGTGACAGTTATCACAACATCCCGGGAGACCTCCGAGCCCTGCAGCAACTTGGAGTTAGTCACTACCGGTTTTCTCTGTCCTGGCCACGCATTTTCTCCAACGGCACCAAAGAAAGTTACAATGAAAAAGGTGTGGAATATTATAAAAGTCTAATTCGAGGTTTGAAGGATATTAAAGTGCAGCCTGTTGTGACTTTATATCATTGGGACCTGCCAGACAGTTTGCAAACCCTCTTTGGAGGCTGGAGCAATTCGGTTATAGTGGAACTATTCAGAGAATATGCAGATTTTTGTTTTAAAACATTTGGATCGGATGTGAAATTTTGGATTACCATTGACAATCCTTTTGTTGTGGCCTGGCATGGATATGGAACTGGGGTTGTGGCACCTGGTATCAAAAATGACTCCGATTTGCCTTTCAGAGTGGGACACAATCTTCTGAAGGTAATTAGAGCCACATATTCAAAAGCTTAAGTTATTTCTTTATCTAATAAACAAATTTATAGATAGAAAAATTAGTGCAGATAAAATTGCACACATCTATATGTATAATTTTATGTCTGTGCGTGTATATATATATATATATATATATATATATATATATATATATATATATATATATATATATATATATATATATATATATATATATATATATATATATATAATTTAGCATTACGTTCAACAATTCACATGTTTTCAGAAATATATACACACACACTCAAGGCCACTTTATTAGCTACACCTTGGACCCCCTTTTGCCTTCATATTTGCCTTCATTTGTAGTATAGATTTAGCAAGGTGCTGGAAACACTCCTCAGAAATTTTGGTCTGTATTGCAGAGGTACGCTATTGGATTGAGATCTGGTAACTGTTCAAAGCTAGGATGATATTGTTAACTTTTTTTTATTATATTTTTTATTATTATGTTGGTTCAATTTATGTACACTGCGTTCCAAATTATTATGCAATTGACATATCAGTAAGATTTCTGTACAAATTCTGTTCAGATTTTAGTTTTTCTAAGAAAATGTTTGTTTGTTTATTTATCCATGTCTTTTTAGATAACTGTTATCAATCTCAGACAAAATAATTTGCCAGATCTATGGAAACCCTACTTAGAAGTTGTTCCACATTATTAAGCAAGTCACAGTTCTCATGAAATATGGAGAGGAAGAAAGATCTTTCTGAAGATGAAAAGCATGAAATGGTGCAATGTTGTGCAAAAGGCATGAAAACAATTAATATTGTGTGAAACTGAATGATGATTATTGAATTATCATAAGATTTGTGAGTGATTTAGAGCACAGCAGAACTCGGTCAGATAAAGGCTTATTAATGAAAGTTCCTGTCAAAAAAATGTATTGTATTAAAAGGGCAGCTATAAAAAAGCCAGTGTTGAGCAGCAAACAGGTATTTGAAGCTGCTGGTGTCTCTGGAGTCTTGAGAACCTCACCATGCAGGCTGGCAGTTGTGCGTAAAGATGCATTTTAGACACCACTAACCAAACCTAACAAAGTTTTATTGCTGTGGTGTTTTTTGCAGCATGGGATAGGGCATAGTGCATTGTACAATAGTGCATTGTACTATGCACTATCTCCTTTTTATACCATAGCTGAAAATGGCCAGTTATGAACTCCACATATCTTGCAAAAGTCATTTTAATACCCTCCATCTCACTTCCCAATATTCCAGCCCAAATCATCACCCGCCAGCTCCTTGCTGACGTCACAGTCTTGTTGGAACGTGGTGGCCATCCAGAAATCCATCCATTTAGACCATCCATTGTAGTAAGGCATTAGTCAGTGAATAAAACTATTTTAAAATGAATCTTCATGTATTTCTAAACCCACTATAAATGTTTCTCTTTGTGAGGTTTGGTTTGGAGTGGCTAAAATGCATCTTTACGCACAACTGCCAGCCAGCATGGAGAGCTTCTTGAGACTCCAGAGACACCAGCAGCTTCAAATACCTGTTTGCTGCTCAACACTGGCTTTTTTATAGCTGCCCTTTTAATACAATTAATTTTTTTGACAGGAACTTTCAATAATAAGCCTTTATCTGACCGAGTTCTGCTGTGCTCTAAATCACTCACAAATCTTATGATAATTCGATAATATCCATTCAGTTTCACACAATATTAGTTGTTATTTATGTCTTTTGCAAAACATTGCACCATTTCATGCTTTTCATCTTCAGAAAGATCTTTCTTTCTCCCCATATTTCATGAGAACTGTGACTTGCTTAATAATGCGGAACAACCTCTAAGTAGGGTTTCCATAGACTTGGCAAATTATTTTGTCTGAGATTGATACCAGTTATCTAAAAAGACATGGATAAATAAACAAACATACATTGTCTTAGAAAAACTAAAATCTGAATGTTTATTGTACAGAAATCTTACTGATTTGTCTCTTGCATAATAATTTGGAACGCAGTGTAGTTCAAAGTGCTGTATACAGTATATGTATTTCAAATATAATGTATAGCCATATATTTTTCTTTCGGGCCTGTGTTGCCGTTTAGGCTCATGCTGCGGCCTGGCACTTGTATGACGAGCGGTATCGTTCCAGTCAGGGTGGGCTAGTGTCCATGGCTCTGGCCTCCCATTGGATCAAGCCTAGCAGAACCAGGCAGGAGAACCGCAGAGCCTGCCAGTGTTCTCTGGACTTCGTGCTCGGCTGGTTTGCCCGTCCGTTGTTTGTTGATGGAGACTATCCACCCTGCATGAAACACAATTTGACCCATAGACTGCCATCCTTCACAGAGGCTGAGAGCATGTATGTTAATGGAACAGCGGACTTCTTTGCCCTGTCTCACGGACCCGCTCTTAGTTTTCAGCTGATCAATGACAGTCTGCGCTTTGGCCAGACAGAAGATCTAGGTCTAAGGATGTTGCTGTACTGGGTCCGTGCCGAGTACAACAATCCTCCAATTTTTGTAGTGGAAAGCGGATGGTATGGAAGTGGCAACACGAAAACAAAGGATGCCAAGCATATGTATTACCTGAAGCGCTTTATTATGGAGACTCTGAAAGGTACATGCATAAACTGAGGATAATGGAACATATCAATCAGTATACTGTACTGTATAGCCATTTTGAGATTGTAATAACTTTTAATTTTCAAAGAAACATTTACATTGTGTTCCAACTATCATTTAGCACTGCTATTTTCAACAATTGATTATGAACAACAATCTTCTTCTCTTTATAGCAATCCGCTTTGATAGAGTAAATGTGATTGGCTACACAGCCTGGTCTCTGCTGGATGGGTACGAGTGGTACCGTGAATATGGAATACGACGGGGGCTATTCTTTGTGGATTTCAACACTCCTGATCTTAAGAGAGAGCCGAAAACATCTGCCACTTTCTATAGCAAACTAATTGAGAAGAATGGCTTCCCTCAGCTTCCTGAGAACCGCCCTGCACAGGGCGTCTTTCCATGTGACTTTGCCTGGGGAGTTGCTGCCAACTCCATACAGGTACAGCTTGCCCTTGGTTGTCATGTTTAAATAATTCTTTATTTATTTATTTAATTTTTATGTATTTACCTAAATTACAGATTATTATTAGATTACATATTATATAATATGAAATAAAACTATTAATAATTTTATGTATATGTGTGTATATGCATGATATATATAAAATTTGTATTCTATAGTAATATTTCATATTATTTATATTATTAATACACACACAAATACACACATATATATATGTATGTGTGTGTGTATACTAGCTTTTTTTGCTAACTTGGGTACATTTTCATTTACTTGAATGTTTATTAATGCACATAGTCCATTTTTAAATAAACAAATTGTGATAGTTAACTTCAGATTACAAATAACTGCACACATTTCATCAAAAAGTAGAAAATAGCCTTACTTTGTAAAGTGCAGCCCAGCAAATCAATCATACTTGATTGTTCTTGTTTGTCCCATTCAAAGGTCAATTTTACAGAACTTAGATTCTGTGTAGATCATATGATGTATTTAGCTTTAGTCTTTGACCTTTGCCAAACATTGATAAACATCATTTGCATTTATTCTTTTTTTTTTTTTTACTTTTAAAATTTTGTATCTAATATCATCTGGATGTCTTCTGATCCTGTTTTAAGGTCGACACTACACCTACCCAGTTTGCTGACCCTAACGTTTATATATGGAACATTTCTGGTAACGGAGAGTTGAAAAAGGTCCCTGGTGTGCAGGCGCCCCCTATGCACAGGACACGTCACTGCGCCGACTACGGCAGCATCCTCCAGCAGGTGTCTGATGTGCGCCGTATGCAAGTCTCACACTTCCACTTCTCCCTCAACTGGTCCTCCATCATCCCAACAGGCCGGGTGTCTGATGCTAACGAAACACTGCTAAGATACTACCATTGCTTTGTCAGTGAACTACAAAAGGTTAACGTAACCCCTGTTGTGACCCTTTGGCACCACACAGGGAAACTATCCAGTCTACCGGCATCCATGGAGGCTGGTGGGGGCTGGCAGAGTGAGGAGACAGTTCAGGCCTTTGCAGACTATGCCAGGTTGTGTTTCCAGCGCCTAGGAACTCATGTCAAACTGTGGATCACCCTGAATGAGCCTAACGAAGAGGATCTTGAATACGCTGTGGGCCACCAACTGCTTCGTGCACACGCGTTAGCTTGGCACGTCTACGATAGAGAGTTTCGCAAAGCCCAAGGCGGTAACGCATCACTGGTTCTTCATATGGACTGGGTCGAACCTGCGTTTTCATTCAGCAAGGAGGATGTAGCACCTGCAAACCGAGTCCTGGACTTTAGAGTCGGCTGGTTTGCGGAGCCCATCTTCGGTAGAGGTGATTACCCAGAGGTGATGCGTAGCTGGCTCCAACAGCGAAACAATATCGATCTCTTCAACTACCACTTACCGACGTTCAGCAAAGAGGATCAACTGTTGGTAAAAGGAACCTACGATTTCTTTGCCATCAGCCATTTTACTACCTCAATGGTATATGATGGAGTGGAAGACAAATACACCTTCAAGGACAAGTTGCAGGTTCAGCTAATATCTGATGTGACCTGGATCATGTCTCCAAGACGCAACTCTCCTGTGGTCCCCTGGGGTCTTCGCAAGGCACTGAACTGGGTTAACTCTCGATACAAAGGGGTTCCCATTTATGTGATGGCCAATGGCGTTCAAGAGGACACTGCTAGGTTTAAGGATAGTTTGCGTGTCTACTACCTTTACAACTACATTAATGAGGCCTTGAAAGGTAAGAAACCATATAATGTTATGTGTTGGCTTTCAATAGGGTAGCTCTGTCTCAGTCACTTAACTGAATTAAAATGATATTTCAAATACTGTACATTGGTTAACTGATCAAAGAAACAAGCACAGAAATATTGTATTATAATGAATTTTCAAATTAATAATTTATTCCTAATTAGGTTGTGCTTTTATTATAAATTGCATATACATTTTATTAAAATGATAATTAAAGGAAATGTGAATCATTAATATTAATTATATTAAGTGTAATCAAACTCATTATTTGTATTATTCAGTGTCATTTTATAGATTATATATTTCATACATTTTTAAAATATCGGTTGGGTGTCATAGATGTCGAATTTTTCAATTGTTTGATTAGTTTAAGTTTCCAAGTACAGTAACCCACTTGGATAAGTTCTGATGACTCAAATCTATGCCGTTTCTATTTAGAGGCACAAAGCTCAGTCTGTACACACACATCCACATGCAGCAGCTTAATTATTAAACAGAAAACTAGGGAAACAGTTTGCTGACCTTAGGAAAACTAGCGAGCCGCTCTCCATCTGAGATTTGGAAAAATATTTGTTTACTATTCTCAAAACACTGGCAAGGCCTTATTTACCTTGTCATCTGAATTCGCTTTATAGTTACATCATGAGTTCACTTTACTCGTATTCTAACCTCTGGTTTGTTTTTTTAGCATATACGCTAGATGGAGTCAATCTGAAAGGCTATTTTGCATACGCGTTCAGCGACCACCGGGACCCAGGCTTTGGCATGTATGGTCATGTGCAGGAGGAAGTCATTCTGAAATCTTCACTGGCCCATTACAAAAACATCATCCACCACAATGGCTTCCCTGCCACAAGCTCATCTCAGCAACAGTGTCCCCATGCTCCAGTGCACAGCTCTGGCCGTTATATCCTCACCAAGCAGCCTGTCGTTGGCTTTCTCTCTCTAGTGAGCTCTTGCATGCTGATCACAGTGTGCCTTATTATCTACTACGCAGTCAAGAGGCACAAAATAGCCACCAAAAAGTGAAGGAAAATGGTTCCAGTGGACTCTTATTCTTTTAATTTATTTGTTTTAATGGTTCATTTATGACAGCCTATAGTGTATCACTGCTTTTCACTCTCTGGTATTTCTCAATGAACACTACATGAGCCAGGAAAACCTAGCCAATTATTTAATTTCAGCATTATCATGTAAAAACTATTTATTTGTAAAAAGTAAGATATTTGCATTATTCAGTCAAGTTTGGACTGGTTTGGTTTTTGCACACGGGTTATAAAAAAAAAGTTAGAGAACCTTACTATGGTTAGTGTAGGTGATGTCATTGTCAGATATATTAAATAAATGTTGCCAAAGTAAATTAAATGTCAAGATGTTTAATTTTTTTTATTATAATTTACATGCACTTTTATAATTTTCTGTAACATATCTAAGCCTTTTTATGTCATATCTACAATTCAAAAATCTTTGGAGCTTTGTAAAATTCATGTGCAGTTTTCTTTATATTTTTGCTTTATGTTGTTAATTTTCTGCTAATTTCATACAGTTCCAAGGTGCCCAAAGAGGTACACAAAATAACAATAACAGTCCCAAAACATTTTAAATAGCTTTTATTATGGAAAAACAAACAGTTGTCTAATATATCTTATTTTTTTTAGGCTACAATAGCTCAGAACATAAAGTTGTCAAGTCCATCTTCCATAAACTTCTTGTAGATGGCCATGAATTTAGCTACAAAGGCCTCCAGGTGGTAGATTGCTTTGCTGCCTAGCTGCAGTCTGTGCTCGTAGTACGCCGCCATCTGAGCCACCTCTGCCTTCAGGTGTCCATCACAGTTACTTAGCAACTCTGTCACCAGGCCCTGGAATACCAATGCAAATAAACCGTGTTGATTCAGTGATTGTGCACCAAATCAAGCTGTAATTTAACATCGATTTCGCAGTATGAAATATTTTTGGTAACACTTTACAATAAGGTTCATACGGAAGAGGATTAGAGCCAAGCAATAATAAAAAAATAAAACCATTTCGAGATTAAAGTTGTTAAATTTCGAGAAAAAAGACGAGAAAATGTTGAGAATAAACTCGTTACATTACGAGGAAAAAAAACTTGTTAAATTGAGAAAAATGTTGAGATAAAATGTTGAGAATAAAATCATTAAATTACAAGAAAAAAAAGTTGTTAAATTACGAGAACAAATTAGTTAAATTATGAGAAAAATGTCATTAAATTTTGAGAAAAAAGTCGAGATAAAATGTTGAGAATAAACTCATTAAATTGAGAAAAATGTCGAGATAAAATGTTGAGAATAAAATCATTAAATTACAAGAAAAAAAAGGTGTTAAATTACGAGAACAAATTTGTTAAATTATGAGAAAAATGTCATTAAATTTTGAGAAAAGTTGAGATAAAATGTTGAGAATAAACTCATTAAATTATGACTTTATTCTCAACATTTTATCTTGACTTTTTTTCTCAAAATATAACGAGTTTTTTCTCAATTTAATAACTTTAATCTCGAGATGGTTTTAATTTTTTATTATTGCTTGGCCCTAATCCTCTTCCGTAGGTTCATTAGTTAACTACATTAGTTAAACTAATAATGAACTGCACTTATGCAGCATTTATTAATCTTTGTTAAATGTTAATTTCAGCATTTACGGATACATTATTAAAATCTTGTTAACATTAGTTAATGCACTGAACTAACATGAACTAATTATAACATTAACTAATGTTAACAAAGATTAGTAAATACAGTAACAAATGTATTGCTCAATGTTAGTTCATGTTTGTTAATACATTAACTAATGTTTAACTCATGAACCTTATTGTAAAGTGTTTCCATATTTTTATATGCTGAAAATAAGCAGCTGTACCTTCATGATGACTTCTGGTGGGATGCAGTGAGTTAGAAGTTCATACAATCGTGCCCGAACCTCCAAAAGTCTGCAAAATTAAAACAGTTTAGTTTTTAGCCATTTGCAAATGGCTCAATTATTCTGCTTAGAATAAAAATTAAAACTTAGGTTTATGTAGCCTGGTAAGTTAATTATTAAGTTATCATGATGTAAAGAAATCAAATAGCTGAATTACCAAAGAAGTGAATGATTTTTTTTTTCTTAACCCTAAAAAGGACTGACAAGTCATGCTCAGTTTATTTGCTATAGTTAAAAAAAAAATTGTAATAAAACATGACAAGAACTCAAGAGTTGAACTGTGTCAGAAAAAAATTTTAACTTATAATGTCAGATAACACTTAAAGGTGCTACAGAGGATGTTTTGTTTTATACATTTTTGCAATATTACTTGAAACTGTCTTTACTAACTGATAAAAGACTATTTATTAGGTGCACTGAAAGTAATAATTTCAATATACATCATCTGTGCACGAGGTAGGGCCTTAAAAACATCAGCCAAATGATTAAACGATTGGCCCTCTGGCTTGTCAATCACTGCCATGACGTTCCTTGTGAGAGACGTGTGTGCTCCAGTAACTTTCCACAGGCGCCGCATTCAATGTTTTTGTCAGGAGTAACAACTGCAGATTATGAGTTACCTGCGGTGAGTCCGACATAATGAATCCACGAACACGACACAGCGAATGCCGGTGGTAAACACTCGTGTTCCAATAATACTCGTGCACGAGTTTTGGGAGGCGTTCCCTCGAAATGCTGTGAAGGAGGGGGGCTGTTCTTACGCATGCGCTCATTTCAAAAACTCACTAACAGTCTTTGGCTACTCAGTCAGTCATCGAAAACATCCTCTATAACACCTTTAAGCAAAACATGGTCAGGTCAAAGTGTCTGAATAATTTTTGGTCCCAAATCTTTATCAATTTTACTAGTAGTCCACAGGGTATAATATGTCACAGTTTACTTTATTTTGCTATCCTCACATAAATGAACTATAGTTTCCTGCACTCACTAGTAAAAAAAAAAAAAAAAATTATATATATATATATATATATATAAAATTATATCTAGTATCTGAATAATTTTTGGTTTGACTTTATATTGCTTTTTAGGTCCTGTGTTTTCATCTGCACTGGCAGACAACTGGTGATTTTAAAAAAAATTGCTTGTATTTATGCATGTTGTGACCTTTGAGGGCTTTGCTGGCTGACTATAGCATTAGCGGTCTCTCTGAGGTACACCTCCCAGTCTGTCTCAGGGATGTCCTGGTCTGGAGAGAATGGATACCTGCAGGAAAGTAAATTTGGGAACAGATAAAATACATTGCATGCACTTCAGGTGAGTTACAATTCTTCGTGTTTTATTTATCACTGGTAATTATCACAGTATCTTTATTCTGGTTAAAGCGAAGACTCTCACTGTTGAACTCTGCAGGCTTCACACATCAGCAGGGCTTTACGGAGGTTACGGCCAGATTTCTCAGCGATCTGTCTGGCCAGTTCAGGAGGAAGCAGCAGCCCCTCCTTCCTGCAAACGCCTGACAGAACACCACACACCTGAGAAGATAAAGAAGGCTGGGTTGTTTTCAGATTTAATTTAAAATATATTATCAAAAATACAGTAAAAACAATAATATTACTTCACAATATGACAAATATGTTTTAAAGTGTAATTTATTCCTGTGATGGCAAAAACAGAATTTTCCGCATCATTACTCCAGTCTTCAGTGTCACATGATCCTTCAGAAAACATTTTAATGTGCTGATTTGGTACTCAAGTAACAAGCTGAGCTGCTTAATATTTTTGAGGAAACCTTGATACATTTTTCCAGGATTCTTAGATCAATAAAAGTATTAATTTCTTTCAAAAAAAAAATAAAAATCTTTCTGCAATCTCACCTCTTCCACACTTGGCAGGGGGACTCTCACAGCCAGACACCTGCTCCTGATGGGGCCAATCACTTTTGAGGTGGAGTTACAGCAAAGGATCAGTCGACAGGTGGACATGTACTTCTCCATCGTGCGTCGCAAGGCATGCTGGGCATCTTTAGTGAGACGGTCCACCTCCGTCAGCAGCACCACTGTGAATAGATTTATCATTGCCATGATTGTTGTAAATATATGGGATCATTAATAAAAAGGTTATCATATCCAAACTCAGCTTTTACTGTTCAGCTGATTCAGATTAATGATCTAACCCAAAAAGAACAAAGCCGAACCTTTGAACTCCCTCTGAGCACTGGACTGAATCTGCTGAGACTGGGCGACAGTTTTTATCAGCTCCTGAATGACCACACGGTCACTGTTCCCAGCATCACTGAGGAAAACAGATCAGACATGAGGATCTGCTAGTGAAGACTCCGAACATACAAAGTGGATTTTTTTTTTTTTTTTTACCTTGGATTCACCTCTAGGTGATAGTTGCTGGCAATAGTGTTGATTTCAAGCTTCTTTTTAGATGGAGTCTACAAGAGACAAACATGAACAGTTAATACTGTAGTAAACTATATAATTAGTAGGTTTTCAAAGCATCTTTTGTTTTTTAATACCGTGATGGACTGGTGTTCAATCCTGAGTTTCTCGACACCGGGTCCATACAACTCTCTGAGCAGACACATGATCCGTGTTTTCTTACCAGCACCAGACGGTCCATAAACCAACAAGTGTGGAAAATCCCCACACTGGACCTGTATATGAAACCGTGAGGGACCATTATATTATCTAATTAATCATTTTAGACAACATTATTAATATGTGAAGCGCACTTCAGTTCATATCACCGCTATTGTAAACTATTCTTACTGCAATTGTATAAAAGCAAATTAACTTTAAATGATTTATTCAGTGCGCAGTGAGGTACATGTTGGTAAAATATAATTCACGTTTAGTTGTTTGACATGATTTGAGTCTGTCATAAACACCAGTTCGCTTTCTATATAGTTTATGCTATTTTACCAGATTTTTCAGATGGTTTGCTTGCTCCTTGTGGTAGTCGAGTTTAGCCAAGGACGTTGGTCTGTATTTATCCACCCATAAACTCATTTTTCAATCTGAATGATGAAAATATCGTTGAGAAAATGAGATGTTATTGTGAGTCTCCTGCTCCCGCGAAGCATAAACCCGCGCAGCGCGCTGTCAGAACGGCAACTACAGGGAGCAAAGAAGGACAAGTGATTTCGCGTTTCGTAAAACTCAATACATTGCTGCACTCTTTTTACCTAACGTTGTGCTTTTTACAGTGTAGAACCAGAGGTGGGTAGTCCAGGGGTCAGAGAGTAAAAGTCCTGCCATATTTTTATAATTTTATTCCACCCACTGAAGCATTAATGAGCTAAATAAGTGATTAATTGAGTGATGATTGACCATTATTAAAGACACCTGATGATAACAAGCAGAATCACCAAAGGAGAAAATCACTATTTTTAAGTTACCATCATCGAGGTCAGGGTTTGTTTTAGTTGAGCTCTTGACCCTTCACTTTTTTAATATTAGATTTTGTTTGGGCAGTTTTAACTGCATTAAAACCAACCAGACAAGTTAAGTTATTAAGCAGACATTATTAGAGAAGGAATGCCATTCCAGACCGGAAGTAACATTTCAGATTTTGATTAAAGATTACCGCGACAAACAATTTTTTTACTGTGTTTTAACTTGCACAGATTAATTGTTTACCACAAGACTAGTAATATGCACTAACAAAGTAAATAGTGTCGATTTTGATTTCATCTGTACTTTAACTGAACGTTGCCACATGATCCTGATTCATTTAATAACGTTCCCGATGTGAGTTTAGGGCGACGTTCTATTTTGGTTATTTTATGGTCGCGCGAGAATGTTACAAAGAGGACATTTGGGAATTCAATGTCCTATAGAAATAGTCCCCTAAACAGTCCCAGAATGTCCTGAATGTTCCCTGAAGGTCCACCAAATAACGTCCCCCAACCCTTAAAAGAACTCCACATTGTGACGGTCTCCGAACGTTCTAGGAACGTTACTAGACAATGTCCTTTAACACCAGTGGATGTTTTGAGAATGTTCTGGGAACGTAAAATTTCTAGCGGGGTAAACGGTCACCTAGTAACATTCCCAGAATGTTCAAAGAATGTCACAATGTGGCTTCATTTTCTCTTCAGTTCTATTTAAAAAAAAAAATTAAAAAAATGTTAGATGAACTTCCAGCTAAAATTTCAAAAACATTTATCAAATATTAATAACATCATAAAGACGCTACGGAAATGTTGTTCTAAGAACATTTTCTCTTGTTATGAGAATGTTCTTTAAGTAAAAATAACATTGTATGGACGTTCCATGAATGTTGTTCTCACAACGTTTTCTCTATATGAGAACATTCATTAAGTACAGATTACAATGTAAGGACGTTTTTTTATCAAAGTTGTACTCAGAACGTATTATAATAATAACATTATGAAAACATTCAGCAAATAATAATAAGATTAAAAGGATGTTCTGAGAATGTTATCCTAAGAAAGTTTTTGCTCAACATTACGAGAACATCAGTCAAGTACAAATAACGTGATAAAGACGTTTCAAGAACATTGTTATGAGAACGTTTTTGCAATGTTTTGCACTCAAAAAAAAATAACTCTTTGAACGAACATAAAAAAAAAATCATGGAAAGGATTTCCACATGATTAAGTTGCTTTATTTCAGCATTATGCAATTCTGTTATTCCAATTTAATGCACTTGCGTTGGATCAACTTATTTACTATGGTTGGGCACAGCTTAATTTAATTGTGTCAGCCCAACTAATTTGCAATGTTTTGGAAAATAAAAAGCAATAAATAAATAAATAATAAATTGTTTTCATACATTAATTTTTACAAATAATTCTCTTTGTTTAATTTTGTGATTCATATAACTTTCGTGATATTCTGTGTTAGAATTCATCCTAAATTGCCTTAAACAAAAACATTGTAAAGTCTAAATTGATTAAAGTCCATTAGTGGCAATGGTTTTACAATCAAACATACTGTAGCCTTACAATGCTTTTGGGAAATACAACCCAGAGCACTTCCACAGTAATTACTTTCTTATTAAAGTAATTTGAAAGTTTGTTAGCAGGTCCTCAACCCAAGCACAAGTGCAACAATTCACCACAATGGTAACCCTAAAACTATTAATTAACAGAAACTTTTAAATACCAACATAGAAGAACAGTAAACATTAAAAAATCTTTCCATTTTCTCATCTTCCTAAAAACTGCTTAAAATAACACTTTATTTCAACATTTACACTCCTAGTTCAGCCCCTGTGCAAAGCATGATGGGAAGTGAAAATCCTGTTTGATTGAGTCCTGGTTGGGTTTTATGTTATTTCAATATGAAAACATCAAGTTAAGTCAAAGAGTAATAGTTTCAAGTCAATTTAACATGAAGCAATCACATTTAAACCAGAAACCTGATACAATGGTGTTGAATCAAAATAAATTGTTTAAATAAACTGAACGGCATCAAAAAAATCTTTTTTTTTGAGTGTATGAGAACATCAGTCAAGTACAAATAACATCAATTGGACGTTCCAACAATGTTGTTCTAAGAATGTTTCCTCTCAACGTTATGAGAATGTATTTTAACTATGAAAATATTATAAGAATGTTCCTGAAACATTATTTTAGAAAGGTTTTTTCTAACATTTACAAAACTTTTACATAACGTTAGTGAAAATTATGGAAACGTTCCCTGTTAGCTGGGATACCCCTGTTGGCGTTGGTCGGAGTCTGTTTTCACCCGACTGAACATGTTGAATCAGTGTTTGACGGGTTGTGTAATGTCTGTGCAGTGTGAACAGTTTTCAACAAACGGGGGTACTGCGATTGGACCGTAAAGGGCGCTTTCACTGTAGTGATCAAAGGGGCAGGGGCTCAAACCTGGGTTCAAGTCCCACTCAGAGGGTTTTTTACTTCCAACAGAAAAAATTATAATCTCTGAATATATTTTTGTAAAATGTGTTGTGAAAATGAAATGTGAATATATCTCCATGAAATTTTGTTCAAATACCAAATATTTTGACAATCAAATACACATATACACTTTTAGTGATGTGAGAATTAGTGTTTTATTATTATAATTAGAGGTCAAGCACCGAAGGGACTAAATTGTTAGTTTTCTTAATATAATTCTTCCGCTCTTGAGTCTATGGCAGCCCATAGAATAATATGGTAAAATTTTTAAAAAGGGCCACAGATAGAGGACAGTCTGAAATGTTACCATAGCAAATTTGGAGTCTCTACCTCAAACCCTCTAGCACCACCAACCGTTCAAAGATTCACTCATGTTTATGCTTTTGATGCATTAATTCCTAGAAACAAAATTATTTTTTTCCTCTGATTCCATGGCTCATGCTGATTTGAATGCTATGATGTCATTTCCATCATTAAACATTTTCTACCTTTTTGAATTTTCCGAAATTCTAGAGCGTTTGTCCAATTTGCACAAAATTTGCTATGTAGCATCTACTCACACTCCAGGCAAAAAGTTATTAAAAGATTCGATCGGCATCCGTTCTTGTATAGCACATAACACCCTAATGAAAATGATGAAAATGCTTATAACATATGAAGAAAAAAAAAAAAAAAATCAACATATTGTCATTTAACTTACATTGTTAAATTTGTTGTCTTATGCAGGGTTCTACAATACCAAATTTGCCATTTTCTACCATACAAAACCAACTCCTACAAAAAATAAAAATAAATAAATAAATAAAAAATAAAAATATCACAGGTTCCAAAAAATTTTAAACAGCACAACTGTTTCCAGCACTGGTAATAAATCAGCATATTAGAATGATTTCTGAAGGATCATGTGACACTGAAGACTGGAGTAATGGCTGATTAAAATTCAGCTTTGCTGAAAATTTTAAAATAAGTATTTTAAAGTATATTGAAAAAGAAAAACTATATTAAATTGTAATAATATTTCACAATGTTACTTTTTTCTGTATTTTTAGTCAAATAAATGCAGGCTTGATGAGCATATGAGAGTCCTTTCAAAATCATTAAAAATAGTAATGAAAGAAAATATATATAGTGCTTCCATGTAAATAAGAACTATTTGTGATATGAAAATAATGTAGGGATTTTTTGCCCCAGGGTTACACCCCTTATTTTCTGGGGTTTATTTTAACCCTTTTATCAGTACAGTTTATGGCGACTGTACGGGGGCTTTGGGCGGTATGTGATGTGTGGACTATTTTACACCAGGGTGACACCCTTTATACAGTACAGCTTATTGCGACTGTACGGGGGCATTAGGACCCACTCAGCCTACAGGTTGATCAGACCTGCTGGCCTTTCTAACACCTCTTCCCGCAGCTACCCAGATAGAGACTGGGCTCAACCCTGCTTAGCTTCAGTGGGTGTGCAGGTGAAAGCTTCAGGTTGACCGCTGCAAGGCTGCTCAAACAGCTTTTCCAACTCTATTATAACCACTTACGTTGAATACAAATCTCAACAATGGTGACATGCTTGATGCTGCGATGTATTATAACAGATTATTATTAAGTTAAAATTAACTGCATTACATCTACATGATAAAAAAAAAAAAACACTGTAAGACGACAACCTCTTCATCATCATGTTGTCAACATTGCTTTTTCCTTTGCTATTTGTGCCACAGTTAACACAATTTCAGCAGCAAGAGAAAAAGTAACACTAAAGGTATGTTTACATGACAACTACGTACTAAAAACTTTTTTTTCTTTGTACAGACGACATTATCAAAAATCCCCATTCACATGGATCCACACAAACGACTAAAATGCTGTATTACGCATGCCAGAGAAGTAGTTGGCGATGTCACTTTGTAAAGAAAGACCATATGCGCATGCGCAAACACACGTTCTTTTACAGAGCACTCGCCTCGCGCGTGCCTATCCACACACATGAAGATTTTATGAGCCCAGTTTGGGGGAGCAGTCTACCTATAGGTACTACCTAGGTAGCAGTCTTGCTGCCTCACTGCCTTATAAGAGATTGACTTGTAAGGCAGCATTTCTGCATGAAAGCACCGCACAAAACTGATTTCAGACAGACTTCTGAGGCAGCGTGACAGTTTAATGATCTACAGCAAACTAGAGTGAGCTTTGGTGAGAATTAAACAAATATTTAATTTCTACAGTAGTAATTTCTCAATAGAAATAATATTGAAATTTAAATATGTTTTCAGTGAGATTTCAGTGACCATTGGTTTTGTTCGGTTAAGAGATTTCAATGACTGTCAGATTTCAATGAGATTAAGATCTCAATACGGTATGTTTTGTTCTTTTACGATACTTTAATCATGGTCGGTTTTCTTACTTTAGAAGATCTTAATAGCAGTCAGTGTCATTCCTTCACAAGATTTCAATGAGTTTTGTTCTTTTACAACATTTTAGTGATGGTTGGTTTTGTTCAGTTACAAGATTTCAGTTACTGTCAGTTTTCTATGAGATTGAGATCGTGATCTCAATGACGGTATGTTTTGTAGTTTGAGATTTTAATGATGGTCGGTTTTGCTGGGTTGAGATTTCAATGACAGTGGGTTTTGTTTGGTTACGAGATTTCAATGAATGTCAGTTTGCAATGAGATTGAGATCTCAATACGGTATGTTTCGTTCTTTTAAGATATTTCAATGACAATCGTTTGTTCCTCTGTGAGATTTTAATGACAGTCAGTTTTATTCTGTTATGAGATTCAATGACAGTCAGTTTTGTTCTTTTACGAGATTTCAGTGACCGTCAGTTTTCAATGAGATTGCGATCTCAATATGGTATGTTTTGTTCCTTTACGATATTTTAATGTCATTAAAAAAAACATTAAAAATTTTCTACAATTTTGAATTTTCCGAAAAACCTACTTTTTCTAACTTCTAGAGCGTTTGTCCGATTTGCACAAAATTTGCTATGTAGCATCTACTCGCACTCCAGGCAAAAAGTTATTAAAAGATTTGATCGGCCAATCCGTTCTTGTATAGCACATAACACCCTAGTGGTTAAGAGATATAATGAAAATGATGAAAATGCTTACAACATATGAACAATTCAGCATATTGTCATTTAATTTACATTGTTAGATTTGTTGGCTTATGCAGGGTTCTGCAATACCAAATTTGTCATTTTCTACCATACAAAACCTACCCCTCCTCCAAAAAAATAAAAAAATAAAAATCCTGAAAAAAATATCACAGGTTCCAAAAAATTTTAAACAGCACAACTGTTTCCAGCACTGGTAATAAATCAGCATATTAGAATGATTTCTGAAGGATCATGTGACACTGAAGACTGGAGTAATGGCTGATTAATTAATTTTAAAGTATATTAATAAAGAAAAACTTTATTTTAAATTGTAATAATATTTCACAATATTACTTTTTTTCTATATTTTTAGTCAAATAAATGCAGGCTTGATGAGCATATGAGAGATCTTTCAAAATCATTAAAAATAGTAATGAAAGAAAATATATATAGTGCTTCCATGTAAGTAATAACTATTTGTGATATGAAAATAATGTAGGGATTTTTTTTTTGCCCCAGGGTTACACCCCTTATTTTCTGGGGTTTATTTTAACCCTTTTATCAGTACAGTTTATGGCGACTGTACGGGGGCTTTGGGCGGTATGTGATGTGTGGACTATTTTACACCAGGGTGACACCCTTTATACAGTACAGCTTATTGCGACTGTACGGGGGCATTAGGACCCACTCAGCCTACAGGTTGATCAGACCTGCTGGCCTTTCTAACACCTCTTCCCGCAGCTACCCAGATAGAGACTGGGCTCAACCCTGCTTAGCTTCAGTGGGTGTGCAGGTGAAAGCTTCAGGTTGACCGCTGCAAGGCTGCTCAAACAGCTTTTCCAACTCTATTATAACCACTTACGTTGAATACAAATCTCAACAATGGTGACATGCTTGATGCTGCGATGTATTATAACAGATTATTATTAAGTTAAAATTAACTGCATTACATCTACATGATAAAAAACAAAAACAACAACAAAAAAACTGTGTAAGATGAGATGACTAGATGATGACAACCTCTTCATCATCATCATGTTGTCAACATTGCTTTTTCCTTTGCTATTTGTGCCACAGTTAATTTCAGCAGCAAGAGAAAAACTAACACTAAAGGTATGTTTACATGACAACGTACTAAAAACTTTTTTTTCTTTGTACAGATGACAACATTATCAAAAATCCCCATTCACATGGATCCACGCTAACGACTAAAATGCTGTATTACGCATGCCAGAGAAGTAGTTGGCGATGTCACTTTGTAAAGAAAGACCATATGCGCATGCGCAAACACACGTTCTTTTACAGAGCACTCGCCTCGCGCATGCCTATCCACACACATGAAGATTTTATGAGCCCAGTTTGGGGGAGCTCTCCCACCCATATATAGACCGGGCTCAAACCTGCTTAGCTTCAGTGGGTGTGCAGGGCTCCATAGACCTCGTATGTAGCAAACATATATGGGAATATATATACACTGCAAAATATAATGTGATTTATTACATAATGAATATTGTATACCTCGAATGGCTAGATTCGAGGCTTATCGCAAACGATTTTTTGTCCAAAAAAATCCTCTATTGTGTGGTGTCACTACGATTATTTAACTGCTCCCAAACGAGACTGAACGTCCCAGATCTCAAATGAGCGGGCTGCCGCTGACGTGATAACCACGATAGCCAATGAGAGCATCACCAATCTGATGTTGCGTGCTTGGCAGCCACAAACATTCCACGAAAGTGTAGTATTGAGAAAGAAGCCCAACCATATTTTATTTTTCCATTTTCTTTTTCATTGTAAAGCACAACGTGTTGCAGAAGCCTGCTGACAAAGTCTTCTAAGTCAGGTTTGATCTCGCGATCAACAGGTGTGTGGTGTAACTTAGTGGTCCGATTGAATCCTCTAGTATTCGTTCAGGGGATTATAATGCCAAAAAAATCGGCTGAAACTGTCATGTCTGTGGTCTCCCAGAGTTTTAAAATGTGTTAAGATTTGAAAATAGCCTAGTCTGTGTCCCAGCCTGGGACTCCCAGGCCTTTAGTTGCACTTTGGCAGCTGTGACTGTGTTTGTTGTGGAAAGAAGCTGATGGTGTTGTCTAGAAGTTGAAGACTTAAGTAAAGTTGGCCGCATATTCACAGATTCAAGTTTCCCGAGTCAATGACTCCTGAGCTCAACGCTGTTACTACACAATAACACCTCTTTTCTATCGTAGTAATGTAGAGAGAAAACTACAACCCAATTTTCCTCAAAATCAGCTTCCCTCCGCGGTGGACAAAATACGTAAGTCTCTTTGTGCGGACGACTGAGAGACAGATTCCAAGGGACCATCTGCAAAGTGCAAAACCCGAAAAGCGAATACTGCAAAAACAGTCAACAACGTCACTGTAATACACTGTACTGTCACCAAATTCAGCTCTCACATCACTGATGTCCTGATAGTTATACTACAACACTTATTTTGGGGAAATGTATTTCAATTAATAATCAATTTATGATTTTTTTTAAATATGAAAATAATTCCATAACTTGACTATTATGGAAATTAAATTCAGTAACTTCACTGTAATACACTGTACTGTCACCAAATGAAGTTCACACATCTCTGATGTCCTGATAGTTCATGTAGTCTCAACTTGTTTAAAACAATTTAACATGATTAAATTAAGATGTGATAAGTAAATTAAACTGTATAACTATAACACGTAGCACATTTACTTCCATTTGCACATAACTGTACATCTGTAAATATATCCCTACATATATGATCCTGTCTCTTTTTGCTGTATCTGTAGTACTCTATTGCATTGCTTACTTTTTGTTATTGATAGATATTCCATTTTTATTGCCTTTATGTGTGTACTTTTTCAACAAGCACTAAGACAAATTCCTCATGTGTGTAAACCGTTATCAGCCACATCCTGCTTCATTGGGAAATGTAACTTTTCTGTGCTAGTTGTACCTCTTCTGCTTATAAGGAATAATAATGAGAACACAACTGAGATTTAAGAACAAAAACACTTATTGAGATAAGCGAGTTATAAGACTAATATTATGGACAAACACAACTGTGATTTGAAGATAAAGAAAAAACAGCTTGTCTGTGGAAAAATAGACATTAGAGATTTATATGAGATAACCTTTTATTTAAAGAAGAAATAGATGTTTGGTTTATAGAAAAAAAGACAACTGGTGTAACATTTATTAAAGCATATATTAGTTACTCATTAAAAATGAGAGAACTGATTTTGTAAAGCATTTAATAAAGAATGTAATAATTGTTTATTAAGAAACTGTTTTTGTAAAAAGGTTTAATAAGATAACTGTTTATTAAAGTAAGACAATACAACTGGTTGTTGTAAGTACTTTAATAAGAATGTAGTTTATAAAGAAAGACACTACAACTGTTGTTTTAAGATTTTATTAGGACCATGCAAAAGAGAAGAGTCCGGGAACAAAAGCAAAAGCCTTTAGACCGAGAAATCAGAGAAATTCCAAAGAAGAGGACCTCAAGAGGTCAGATTGTCTATAAAATGCTGGACCATGAAGAGAACGAGAGATGCTTTGCACCTGAAGAGCTTCTCTAGCACCAATGACATTGCCTCCATCACTGATATTGCCTTGACAGAATTTACATTTATATTTTATTTTATTTCTTTTATATAATGTTTGTAGAATATATGAAGAGTGCCATCTGAACTTTTCTTCTAAAATTAGTAGCCTTTTTTTATGAAGCGTGTGTTTATGTTCACTTATTTCACTGTCATGGCAATGAAAAGGACCTATTAATTGTCATTAAAGTAAAATTATTAAACCTTAACATACAAGTTTGATAAAAATGCTTATTTTAGAAGAAAAGTTGAGACGGCACTTAAGCCGGGCACACATTTAACGACTGATTCTAAGACTGTGATCAACATACATCGATTGTTTCCTGCGACTGAAGCAGATTTATATATTTTCACATGGAATTTGAACACAGACTGTAATCGCAGAATGAACGCAACTGGCTCTGACTGGACGCGTTTAAGCGCGATCAGTCATAAGTATCAATTTACATTCATAATCGGCCTTACAATCGTTAAGTGTGTGCACGGCTTTAGAGGCTTTTGCATCTGAAGTCTTCATATGTAATGCTAGTAATACTAATCGTAATAAATAAATGAACTTATAACTTTGTAACCGGAAAACAAAACATAGCAATTTTTTTTCCCTGGAACATTTTTTTATTTGGAAAATCTGTCGTTTTGACAGTGTTGAGAAGGATATTTTTTTACTACAGATTACATATGCTTTAAATAGCCATTTGTAACGTGCTTCGTTACCTTATAGTTTTGCAGTTTCGTAACTTTATCTAAATATATAAAAATGATACAAAAAGCCATTTCCCCAAAATAAGTGTTAACTTAGTTAGTTAGTTACTTAACTATCAGGACATCAGTGACGTGAAAGCTGAATTTGGTGACAGTACAGTGCATTACAGTGAAGTTACCGTTTTTGTAGTATTCGCTTTTTGGGTTTTGCACTTTGCAGATGGTCCCTCGGAATCTGTCTCTCAGTCATCCACACAGAGACTTGATTTACAGTTGATCTAGGAGCTTTATACAGCTTTTTACAGCAGATGCCATTAAAAACAATGCATTCTGGGCAATCTTTTGCATGGTAAGCAATTGCTGTTCATTTACAAGCCCATTTTCCATGCTGTTCTATTGTATTTATGTATTATGGTTTTGTACTGTAGTATGTAATGCATTGTGGGCTGGTCCATTTGAAGCAATAGCGCTGAACGGGTGTTTCACAGTGAATACAAGAGTTTGAGTACAAGTACACTACCGCTCAAAAGTTTGGGTCGGCAAGATTTTGAATGTTTTGTCTGCTCACCAAGGCTTAATTTATTTAATTAAAATACCGTAAAAACAGCAATATTGTGAAAAATTACTACAATTTAAAATAACTTTTCTATTTGAATATATTTTACAGCGCAATTTATTCTCATGTTGGCAAAGCTGAATTTTCAGCATCATTACTCAAGGTCACATGATCCTTCAGAAATCATTCTAATATGATGATTAGTTCCTCAAGAAATATTTGTTATCAATGTTGAAAACACTTGTGTACTTTTTTTTTTTCAGGATTCCTTGATAAAGTTCAAAAGAACAGCATTTATCTAAAATACAAAGCTTTTGTAACATTTTACACTACCGTTCAAAAGTTTGGGGTCAGTAAGAATTTTTTTTTAAAGAAATTAACACTTTTATTCAGCAAGGATGCATTAAATCAATCAAAAGTGACAGTAAAGACATTTATAAGACATTTACAAGAATACATACAATTTTAAAATATTTTCAAATAGAAAACAGTCATTTTAAATTTCAATAATATTTCACATTATTACTGTTTTTAATTAAGTAAATGCACCCTTGGTGAGCAGACCAAGCTTAAAACATTAAAAAAATCTTACCGATCCCAAACTTTTGAGCGGTAATGTAAGTCTTTGCCTAGTTGAGGCACTCATAATAGCAGAAATAACAGAAAGGTGACCTAGTTTTGCACAACACGACTAAAATTTAAAAGAGCAAATATAAAAACAACAACACTGCAGAATCAAGCCACAACACAACAGAAATGCTTCCCCTTTTTTTCTCGGCTATTATAAAACTGTTCAAGATTTGAAATTAGTCCATTGTCACCAGTATAAACCATGCATGTTTAGCTGTAAAGTACCCTCTTAGTTTTTTACTGAGATTATGCACAATATATATATTGGACCATTGGAACTTCAAGCTGGTTTATGAATATGTTGGTACCCCAGGTGAAAGAAAAGTAAATTTAACTTTTTTTTTAAATTAAGTAAATGTACTTAAATTTTTTGCGCACTAATTTTGTACTTTATATACTAAAAAATATTCTTTAGTACTTCTTAAGATAAAATCTTATATGCTCAACTTTGAGACACCATGAAATATGAACTAAAATGTGCTTTTAATACACTATCTCTGTATGTATTTAGATACCACTTAAAGTACATCTGAACCCATAGTGTGCTACAAGTGGTAACTAAATACATTTTTTAAAACACACACTAATATCAGCTCAAAAACTGTGGTGAGAGCTTCATGGAATGAGTTTCCATGACCTTGTGACTTATTTACATTGTTATTTCTTTCGAGTTGTCTACATTTTGGGACTTTTATTTAGAAAATAAAAAGATTCTACTTACAAAGTCAATCGAATGCCAAAACTCTCCGTGACTTTATGTGGTCTTCTGCTTTGTGGCTGAGTTGCAGCTGCTCCTAAACACTTCCACTTTCCACTTACAGTTGACTTTAAAATATCTAGCAGGGATGAAATTTCAGGTATGAATAACTGACTTATTGCAAAGGTGACATCCTATCACAGGACCATATTTGAATGCACTTCAGAACAACCCTTTTTCACAAATGTTTGTAAATGCAGACTGCATGGCTAGGTGCTTGATTCCATACACCTGTGGCAATGGGTCTGATTACCTGAAGTCAATTATCAATTAATTAACACTTTTGTCCATAGTGTAAATGATTTATTCATCTGCATCATTACATCATTTTTTAAAAATTCACGTGCCCTAGTAATCTTTAATCAAAATAAATTCCCTTTCCTTTTGCAGCAACATCTCTTCTCTTCGGATTTGTTTACTGATGCGAGGGCAGGTGCTCAAATGATCTCACAGCAATAGCAAACCACAGCAACAATCCAATCAATTCCTGATGCACAAAATCAAGTGCCGCCCTACATTTTTTTTTCTTAAGAAGCATTTGAGGCCACGTACAGTTCACCTTTTAGTGTCAGTTCACCTTTTAGTGCTCAATCTCGTTCTGTACACAAAGAGTTCAGAAAAATACTGGAGTGACAACCGCATTTTACAACCGAATTAACTCCCGAAAAATACAGGTAGTGACAACCACATTTACAGAAATTAAATGTAATATGTACGGAACTCAACAACTTGTTGTTAATAACGTTTTTTAACCTTTATCGGAGATGTGTCTCTCTTCTGTATGCGCGGTGAATCACAGGGAAAGCGCGAGCCTTTTTCATTCGAGTTGCCAGATCTTGCTAGAAAAATCAGCGAACAAGAATAAGCCCATAATAAACCTAAATAAATCCAAATGCTTTATGCTGTAAATAAGACCAAAATATCGCGATTCGTGTCTACCCACTTTAATAACTCAACAAACCCGTTTGCTTTATGAGACGAGCTTAAACAAGCCCAAAAACGCTTATAATGAGTGACCATGGCAACACAGAGCGCGCTCTGTGTGGCTGTACAAGCATAAACAAAACACCACGTTCCAGTCGACTGTGTTTAAACTGCTGAAAATAACGAGTGTTTTGTCACTGTAATATAACTTTGGTCACGATAAAGGATACCAAACACGAGAGACGCCAAAACGTCGTTATGGTTTCCAAGCTGTCAATCATCGCATTGTCGAGAGTGAGTCCTGTTCCGTACATACACACTTGTAATGATAATTTAGGGGATTCACTCCTGCATTTAAATGCGGTTGTCACTCCTGAAACCTAAGGTGCGTTCAAGTCTTCCTGGGAAGTTCGTATTTACGAGGTGGGAAATCGTGTGTACGACGGTAGGTGCGTTCAAGTCACTTTCGTCGGAGTATGATGGCGGTGTGCCTTCTCTAAATTAATTACACAAAATTACAACACTTCTGCTTCTAGAAAATGTAGAGCAAATAATGTACATTAGTTGTATGTTGCTTTTTTATGTTTTTTAATTAATTTATGAAGCTGTTGTAAACTTTATTGTTGCATATTACATTTTTATACTGTGATGCTATTGTATTTTTTGCTGGGAATCAGCTTACTTTGTTGTAAATAGAAAAGCCTGACAATTCACTGCTAAATACCTGTAATATTGTGGTATTTCGCCATGTTTCTGACTGACACGCCCCCAACTCGTACAGATCGGAGCTTAAAGAAAATTACGAGCTTCCCACTGGTATTTACGACATTGTGGTGGCATTCATGTCAGTTCTGCTCGTAAATACGATCTTTCCGACATGACTTGAACGCACCATTACAGTGTGTACGGGGCCTTATAGACATAAATATCATAATTTCATGAAATGCCTGGCATTAAAGATCATTAAAAAAAATGATCAATGGCAAAAGCAGCTACCGAAAAAATGGAAGTAAAATATAAATTTATATTCCTTTAATATCTAATTTATATCTATCACACCTGATTCAACTCAATGGAATCAATTCAATGGAAAGGATTCCGGAAGAGAAGAAAATGCTGAATAAAGTCGCAGTTTTTATTATTTTTGGACCAAAATGTATTTTCGACGCTTCAACAAATTCTAACTGACCCTCTGATGTCACATGGACTACTTTGATGATGTTTTTATTACCTTTCTGGACATGGACAGTCTACCGTACATACATTTTCAATGGAGGGACAGAAAGCTCTCGGACTAAATCTAAAATATCTTAAACTGTGTTCCGAAGATGAACAGAGGTCTTACGGGTTTGGAACGACATGAGGGTGAGTCATTAATGACAGAATTTTCATTTTTGGGTGAACTAACCCTTTAACTGTTAGTTTTGTATGTCTTTTTTATGACAGTCAAATGTTCTGATTTTAAAATTCATTATACAGACAGAGTTTTGATCAGCTTCTTTTAGACTCACACAGACATCATGAATCAGCGTATGATCCTCAACAATGGTGACGATAAACAAAAATCTCTTTTGTGACTTTAGTAGCTTGTTTTGTGATGCTCAGAGTTAATCTGTTTATCTGAAAATTTTGTCACCATTGTTGAGGATCATACGCAGAATCTTGATGTCTGTGCATACAAGGAATTTGTCTTGGTGTCAGAAGCTTCTACAGTACAGACAGAATGACAGTGACAAGACAGATAATAAAAATAGAATAAAACAGAATAAGAGAATAAACAATATACAAAAAAGACAATGGACAATATACAGATATGTTATATACAAATGGAAGGGAATGTAAATAAGAGTGTGTTAAGTATACAGTGTTGTTTATTGCACATGTATTGCCCAGTGGGGGCATTTAACTGTTCAAAAGGAAGATGGACTGAGGAAAAAAACTTGCTAAAATTATGCCACTAGATGGCAGTAACAGTTGTAGATAGATGGATAATTTTTTTTTATAGCTTCTGAAGGTCTAATTCCTGTAGAAAGTTATACACCATTCAAAAGTTTAGATTCAGTTTTTGAAAAATGTATGCTTTTCTTTTGAACTTTCTGTTTGTAATAGAATCTTCAAAAATGTATCATCAGCAGCACAACTTTGATAATAATAATATTTCTCATCATACAGAATGTTTGAATGTCTGAAGGATCATGAAACACTGAAGACTGGTGTAAGATGCTAACAATTCAGCTTTGTCATCACAGAAACAAAATACATTTTAAAATACATTCAAATAGAAAATAGTTATTTTTAAGTTATTTTACATTTATTTTTTAATAGTATTTCACAATATTATGTTTAAAAAATAAAATCTTACAGACTTTAAACATTTGAAATAGTGTAAGATATCCATTCTAGGTTACTAATGTACATCTTTTTTCATGTCAGATTAAAAAGTTAGCATGTATTGTAGTTTGTGTTGTACAGGTAAGGCTGTTCAGGAGACTGTAAAGCATTTAAAGTGTTTATCAGTATGGTGAGTGTGATCAGATGCCAGGCAGTCCTGGTATTCACTTTTCCCAGCATGCATTGCATAAGCATATTGTTATGACTTCTGACAATGCACTTCTTGCTTTTTGCATCACTGTCAGTCTGTTTCCTGTCAGTGCAGCTCAGAGACACATTGAAACCCCATAAGGTTTTTATTTATATCTATGGGTTGTGAGTTGGAACAGGGATGAACATTCAGGCTTCATTATGCCTGAAAGCCTTACACCTATATGAGTAGAGCTTTACATTGATCTGCATTGAATTCTTAAAGGGTTAATTCACCCAAAAATTAAAATAATGTCATTTATTACTCACCCTCATGTCATTCTACACCCATAAGACCTCATCTTCGGAACACAAATTAAGATATTGTTGATAGTGATGGGATTTATGGCTCTTTGAGGGGATCCGGATCTTCGCGATCCGTTCCTTTCAAAGAGCCGTTCAAAAGAACGGCTCTTTTGGCTCTTTTTAAATATTTAGTCAGTTTTAAGAAGCTAGCTTGGGGGCATCTCAGTTTATCACTGGGAGGAATGATGAGGTGAGATTTGTAGTCAAATAATTAAAACTCGGATATCACACACCAATATCTGAGTTTGAATTATTCTGAAATATTGATTATTACCTCATTTGTCATGTGTGGACTATATTCCATAGGGTCGCACAAATCCCTCTGCTTAGACAGTTACATCACTATTTTGGATTTACCTTGAGTACAAAGTGTGTGTGTGTGTGTGTGTGTGTGTGTGTGTGTGTGTGTGTGTGTGTGTGTGTGTGTGTGTGTGTGTGTGTGTGTGTGTGTGTGTGTAAAGCTACGTTGACTTATGTTATTCATACAATACCTACTCACAAATAAACATAAAAAATAAAGCCGACTGCAATGAATTTCTGTGCAAAACAGCTTTTACTACAAACACTTCCACACAAGAACATTTTGATAGAAAACAAAAAATATTTTAAGTAAATAAAATTAGAATAAATAAAATGGAAATGTCTACATACTACATACTATTACTACTGTAAACTTTGCAAATAGGACATCAGCCCCTTCAAGTCAATGAACAATAACAAAGTGGGCTGCAATGAATGTGCAAAACAGCTTTTAGTGAAAAATTTAAATACAAGAACAGTATCACAGTATTTTTTTCCACTGGAGTACTCACGTGAAGGATGCGTGCACAACTAATAACTAATATCATCACGCTATAAAGGGTTGGCCTGCGCTGGGTGCGCCCCTCCCCCTATAACTGTTCTGTCTCGCGGAGGAGCTCATTTGTGTGCATCTGTGTGAAACACGCATAGGAAAAAAGAACGACAGAAAGAACGGCTCCCCTCCAGCCGCGACTCGGCTCCCATCGTTCATGTTTATGAGCCGTTCAAAAGAATCGGTTCGTTCGCGAACGTCACAACTCTAATTGTTGATGAAATCCGATGACTCAGTGAGGCCTCTATTGATAGCAAAGCCATTGAAACTCTCAAGATCCATAAAAACATATTTGAAACAGTTAATGTGAGTTCAGTGCAGGTCTATCTTAATATTATACAGTGATAAGAATACTTTTTGTGCACCAAAAAAAACAATAAAAAAAAAAATTTCAACACTATCTGTATGGGCCAATTTCAAAACACTGCTTCATGAAGCTTCTGAGCTTCGTGAATCTTTTGTTTCGAATTAGTGATTCGGATCTCCTATCAAACGGATAAACTGCTGAAATCATGTGACTTTGGCGCTCCGATTCACTGATTCGATTCGTAAAGCTCTGATGCAGTGTTTTGAAATCGTATAGATTGAAAAGTCGTTATTTTGTTTTTCCTTTGGCGCACAAAAAGTATTCTTGTTGCTTTATAATATAAAGATAGAACCACTGAACTCACATGAACTGTTTCAAATAGTTTTTAGTTCCTTTATGGGCCTTGAGAGTTTCAATGGCTTTGCTCTCAATAGAGTCATCCGATTTCATCAAACATATCTTAATTTGTGTTACAAAGATGAACAAATGTCTTACGGGTGTATAGAACGTCATGAAGGTGAGTAATAAATGACATTATTTTAATTTTTGCGTGAACTAACCCTTTAAGGGTTATTTTTAGAGGTTTGTTCAAATTCTGTTTTTTATTTTTATTTTTTAATAATCCGCTTAGAATACATAAATGAGAGAAGGCTAATAATGTAAATATACAATAATTTACACTGACCTCTTTTCACTTATGAATAATACATAGCATTCTTGGCTCATAAAATGCTGCATAAGCTGTTTCTGCTCTCAGTGATGCCAAGGTGTTGTTAAAAGTGGGTCAGTCTGTCATTCTTCCTTTTTTTTGTTCTATTTTAACTTTCTTTAACCATGCAAACCACATGGTCACGGTCAGGGCCAGTGTTCCTCTGTGTGAACGTAATGCGGGTTGTCTCATGATCAGAGTTAAATCAGTACTCTGCTGTTGATCAGGAAGTTGTGATGAGTGACTAATATGTCATCTTTAAACTGTTAAAAACATATCCTGTTCTGATTTTATGACCCCTAAATTCTCTCCACACCCCCCACGATCTCTGAGGGGAGATCTCTACCTGTCCTGGCATTGACGGTGACACCTGCCTGAAAAGAATTATTGTGCGGAGAGAAAGAGAGGGCTTTGATGCAATAGATGACCACATTTAACTAGGACACTTCAGGCAAATGAACAATTGACTAGCTTTGCACTGTGGTACTCAAGTCCCAAGATGCTTAGTGGCAGTCAGCGGCGGCACTCGCATAAGGGCCTTTTTGAGCAACTTCTGAGTCTTGAAAAAAGAAAGAAAATGTTTCCAATTTCACCAATCTTTCCCCAGTAATGGCGACAATTAGAAAAAAGAACCCTCATTTAGTGCCTGTCGACGAAGCCACTTCCCAGATCTCCAGATTCCCAAACACACAGCTCTAGTGTTTGTGTGAGAGAGGGGCTATTTTTACCCGCATGAGGCTGGGGGAGTGTTGAGAACGCATAGAGTGGTGGAATGTCTTCAGCTATGAATTGCAGCGAGTCACACGGAGACATGCACTGACAGACAGACACGTTCACACAGACGCACTCTCCGCAGGACAAGCATACACTGCAGTGCTTTCAGCATTCATTAAATGTTCATGTTGCAGCAAAGCACGCCGAATCATAGAGGAGAACTCGGCCCACAGTTCATTGGCTAGTGATTTAAGAATGACCCTTTTTATTATTATATTAAAAAAAAAAACACAATTATGAGGAATATCAGAGTTACCTTTTGAGGTGAAAAGGTGCTTTCATATGAAGCTGCTAAGGAAATGGTCAGATATAATGATCAATGATGTTTTATTTAAGCAATAAGCCCCAAGAAGCTGTGGTTTACAGTGAATAACAGCTAAGGGGTGTTGTTAGGCACGACCAGGCGCAAGTAAAAACCCCCTTAGCTGTTATAAATTCACTGTAAACCACAGCTTCACGGGGCTCATTGCTTTTATAAAACGGTTACCACACAATACAAATAATAACGGCAAAAAATGTATCAATGCAACTTTCATGAAGTAAAATCATTAAAAGGCTTGGGGGGAAAACAAGTCCCTGACCGTGAAGAGCAATAAAAGTTACATTATTACGCCATTAGATGGCGGTAAAGATTGTCTTCATGAGTGAGGCACAAAGACTTTTATATCGAAACTTCTTGTGAACACGGAACAAGACGCAAATGACAAATGCTTTCGACTAGCGCTGTCAGTGTCAGCAGGGGAAACCCATTAACTGTTAAAAGGACAAGATTGCAACAGATATTCAAACGGATTTTTATTATGAACATAGGATTGACCTGAAGGGAAATGCTAAATTGAAATGCAGGTAATACACTCTATCTCTCACAATACTCTTCTACATAATGCAGCTTCAATGAACAGAATCAATAGAGAACAAACATGTTTACGTTGCTAAGACTGACGCAGCGACATACACATTCAGTGGCGCAGTGATACTTATGTAATGCGGTCAGCTGTATGTTTTCAGGAATTTTACAAGTGCTTAATAGAATCAGAATCAAGAGCCGGAACTATCCGTTTTATAAATTAATTTTTGTCATGTTGTAATAGTTACAATAACATGCATGCCAAAAATCCCATGGTAATACCTTGTTTGTTGGGCATGTTACATAGCAAACAGACAGAATTACTGAAAAATAGCCTTCCATATTTTAATCTTAATATGTTTTTGGATATTGAAAAATGTTGTAGTACCTATGTTGTATGTTGCAGATATTCTTTGAAGCATCTTTAAATAATTAAATACCATAAATATAGTATTTGAGTTTTAATATTGATATGTACATTGTAATAATCTATGTGCAAATATATTATAACCATATAGTTATATTTTAAGGTATTATATACAGATACACTATATTTTAATTTCTTTACATTATTCAGTGAGCAACACCACTTTTTGAGCAGTTTAAAACCATTTCATCCAGGACCTCTACGTTGCCCTGATATGTATCTCCACAATGTCAGAAACACCCAGCACTAGTAAATTGATGTGAATTTAGCACAAAATGGATAAATGATATAGTATAAATTGCGTAGCACTAGCTACATGATGCATATATGGTGTTTATGGTGTGTAACTCCTAGTGTGAAAAACATTATATAAACATAATTACTGACACCAGCTCAGCATACTGTATGAAACAATCAGCAGTCATGACAGCAGTAGTGGAATGTGTTGCCATGTGCGTAGACAACACCCGCAATTAATTAAGGATAATTGTTTTGGAGAAAACCTGTGGTTACTTTTCCATGGTAAAATCCTTTATTTTATTATTGGTTAACAGAATGTGCCATCTGGCCCCCAGCTGAATCCTCCTGAAATTACCACTTATAGAGACCAATAGTGCACAATCACACTGTGATTTTTGTGATAAAAACAAAATTTGTCTTTCTGTAGTTCCATTGTAATTTTAGTGAAATTTGAGATAAGAATTTTTTTTTTTTTTTTTTTGAAAGACATTAATACTTTTATTCAGTAAGGATGTATTAAAATTTATCTAAATTACTCTCGGAAAAGCTGGGTTTTGTTTTGTTTTTTTTTTAACCCAAATGCTGGGTTCAGCCTGCTGGGTAATTTTACTGGGTTATTTTTTTAATATTTTTACCCAGGTACTGGGTAGTTTTTCTGTATCTCAGCTGCTATACCTACCCAGTGCTGGGTAAATGTAACTTGGTGGGTAGTCTGTGCCAAACCAGTTAAAACTGGATGTCTGTAGTCTCACATTTTACCTGCCTGTATATGAACTGTTAGTATGTACAGAGACATTTTAGAGTGCATTTTTATTATTTAAAATTAAAAACCAATATTAAATTGACTAACCCAGCACTTTTTAGAGTGTACACTCTGGGTTAAAAACAACCCAAGATGGTTTGAAAATGGACAAACCCATCAACTGGGTTGTTTTTAACCCAGCGGTTGGGTTAAATGTTTGCCCAACCTGCTGGTTTTATTTAACTCAACTGTTGTTTAAAAATGACTGAATTGCTTGCTTAAAATGAACCCAAAATAATTAACATTGATTAATATGTTTAATAAATGAACATTTATTAATAAGGTCAATGAATAATAATGTAAAAAATAAACATTTATTAAATTCCTTATTAATGTTCACATTTTGATTATTATTGTTGCCTCTAGTAATTATGTCTAATCTTTAATTACCAGCCTATTTTGGGTTCATTTTAAGCCATATAGTTATTTTTAAACAATAGTTTAAAACAATAGGTTAAATAAAACTGCCCAGCACACTGGGCAAACATTTAACCCAACCGCTGGGTTAAAACAACCCAATCACTGAGTTTGTCCATTTTCAACCCAAGTTGGGGTGTTTTTATCCCAGCATTTTGTACAGTAAAGACATTTATAATGTTACAAAAGATTTCTATTTTAAATAAATGCTGATCTTTTGAAAAAAAAAATTTTTATCAAAAAATTCTCAAAAAATCATGGTTTCTACAAACCATTTTCAACATTACAAATAAGACTTCTGAAGGATCATGTGACTGGAGTAATGATGCTGAAAATTCAGTTTTGCCATCAAAGGAATAAATTACATTTAAAAATATATTAGACTTGATCTATAACTGTTACCTTTTAGTAAATTCCTAATTAACTGTCAGAGACCACCGACTGACTCCACTGCGATATTGACTCTAGCAAGAGAACTTCAGTCTGTAAAGAGGGGCCTGTGACGACATCTTTGGGGGTGCTGCAGTGGTGCCCTCACAGACCCAGCAGAGTGTTAAGATGTGCAGACTGTGTCCGATCCAAACCGGACATTCCTCCAGAGTCAAGCGAGACAGACAACTATTGTGTGATGGCTGAGGGTTCTTGAGAGGACGAACAAGGGGGACTTGAGGGCGGCTGAGAGGGAAGAGCATGTATAACACCCCAGTTCAATCCACACACCCACACAGTTCAATCCACACACACACACCCACCCTGCAGAAATAGCTGCTTTACATGCCTTGGATCTATTGGCTTTAGTCTGTTGTGAGTCCTGAAGACAAAAGTGGTATTCTTGATGAGGGTGTAACTACGGCTTCTCCGTTTGGAGCAACATAACATGTTTGTTCCATAAAGCTGTTGCTCAACAGGCTATATCTGAGAAAGATATAATGGAGAGGAAGTGAGGTCATATCGCTGTCACCCTGCCAAGATCATTTCCACTCTGTTGATGTGTATACTTGAATCAGTGACTCTTATTGGGGGGTTTTGGAGTTTCAGTTCTTGTTTACTGTGTTGGCAGTGCAGAATCATCTCTCACTTGGAGGTCCAAACTGGACAGAATGAACAGGGAAGGTCCTGTTGTTTTGTTTCGTCTTGAGTGAAGGGAGTGGTGCTTATCTGACAAAGGTAGATGGGACACTTTACTACAGTCTTTAATGTCACATGATCCATTTAAAATGCTGATTTGGTGCTCAAGAAACATTTTTTAGTATATGATCAATGTTAAACAGTTGCTTTTTAACGTTTTTGTGGAAACTGTGAATTTACTGTGAAACTACTTTTTTTTCAGGATTCTTTGGTGAATAAAAAGTTAAAAAGAATAACATTCATTTGAAATAGTAAAGGCTTTTACATTATTACAAAAAATAGACTTTTGGTCATGTACAAACCCGATTCCAAAAAAGTTGGAACACTGTACAAATTGTGAATAAAAAAGGAATGTAATAATTTACAAATCTCATAAACTTTATTATTATTATTATTATTATCATTATTTTATTCACAATAGAATATAGATACAAATGTTGAAAGTGAAACATTTTGAAATGTCATGCCAAATATTGGCTCATTTTGGATTCCAAAAAAGTTGGGACAGGTAGCAATAAGATGGCGGAAAAGTTAAATGTACATATAAAGAACAGCTGGAGGACCAATTTCCAACTTAATAGGTCAATTGGCAACATGATTGGGTATAAAAAGAGCCTCTCAGAGTGGCAGTGTCTCTCAGAAGTCAAGATGGGCAGAGGATCACCAATTCCCCCAATGCTGCGGCGAAAAATAGTGGAGCAATATCAGAAAGGAGTTTCTCAGAGAAAAATTGCAAAGAGTTTGAAGTTATCATCATCTACAGTGCATAATATCAAATAATATCCAAGTTCTAGAACAACATATGCTCCCATCCAGACGTCGTCTCTTTCAGGGAAGACTTTGCATTTTCCAACATGACAATGCCAGACCAAATACTGCATCAATTACAACATCATGGCTGCGTAGAAGAAGGATCCGGGTACTGAAATGGCCAGCCTGCAGTCTAGATCTTTCGCCCATAGAAAACATTTGGTGCATCATAAAGAGGAAGATGCGACAAAGAAGATCGAAGACAGTTGAGCAACTAGAAGCATGTATTAGACAAGAATGGGACAACATTCCTATTCCGAAACTTGAGCAACTTGTCTCCTCAGTTCCCAGATGTTTGCAGACTGTTATAAAAAGAAGAGGGGATGCCACACAGTGGTAAACATGGCCTTGTCCCAACTTTTTTGAGATGTGTTGATGCCATGAAATTTAAAATCAACTTATTTTTGCCTTAAAATGATACATTTTCTCAGTTTAAACCTTTGATATGTCATCTATGTTTTATTCTGAATAAAATATTGAAATTTGAAACTTCCACATCATTGCATTCTGTTTTTATTCACAATTTGTACAGTGTCCCAACTTTTTTGGAATCGGGTTTGTAATGTATCCTTGCTAAATAAAAGTATTAATTTATTTTAAAAAATCTAAACTTTGAACAGTATTTCCTGACAAGAAGTTTTAATTTTCAAGAGAATACTTGAGTCTGTATCATTACAAGGAGCCCTTTGTTGAAACAATGTTTTGAAGGCCTTAAGCGTTTCTAGTTCTGTTCATGTTTGAATTTCTTTATTCTTCTAGTCTGTAGTTCAGTTGTCCTCCATTCTCTCCCTGCTTCTATGGTTACTAAGCGATTGGTTTCCTCAGTTCAGGTGTGTCTAGTTAGTTTCGCCCTTTGTCTGCTGTGTATATAAGCCGTCAGTTTGGCCTGTATGGTCTTAATGTAGAGTGTGTACATGGTAGTTTGAGTCTCCTATTATCTCCTTCTTTTGATTCTCCTGTTATTCCTCTGTGTTTAAAGTTTGTATCAGTATTTCCTCACCTGTTTTGACTAGAACACACCAAACCCGTGACAAGCTCCCCTTTGAAATAAAGCCCTAGACGTTTCTTCTTAAGGGTCTTGATTAATGAAATCAAGTGTGTGCTGACACTGATGGAATGAGGTGTATTTACAGAGCAAGCAGACAGGCTGAAGCTCAAATGCATTAGTTTTATGAATCCAGCAGAGAGAGCCCACCCTCCTTTCTGACACAGAAAAAAATCCCCCAATCAACAAACACTGCCATTTTGTTTTAATTTGTGATACATGAGGATGTAAATGCAACCTTGAGTCTTTAAGGCTATGGAGAAAAACAGCCCTCACCACATTCCATCATGTTTACATTGTCTGAGTCCTTGAATGACTCTTTCCCATGTTAGTCTCTTTGTTTGACTTTCATTAGGTGTTGCTAGATAAGATTTATATTTTGTGTGTGTGAACAGCAAATGTACGGTAGAGTATGTATGCACATCCTCCATGTTTGCCTCCACATTAGTGAGAATGTAAGTCTGATTAATTTACTGTAGTAGCCTATGCCTGAGCTCTCTTTGCCTATACTTCCATCTAAAAAGAGCAGTTTGTTTACTGTGTCACAGAGTCAATTTTAGATCTACTTTGAGTGACATCAATGCTTTCCAACATTTCTTTGCTGGAAGGTTTAGTGGGTCATACCCACCATGGGAGGTTCTAAACTTATCTTATTTGTTATATAATCAAGAATAAATTTATTATATACATTGAAAATTGAATCTGTGTTTTATTTTACCTCCATCCTGTTCCTGCTGATTTTTTCCCTTTAATTTTTGCCCAATATTAGTGATCTAATTGCAAATTTGGAACATTTTGTTAAAGGTGCAGTATGTAATATTTCTGTCCCCTAGAGGTCTCTTCAAAACAAAGGCGTAGCTTGATGACGGCAAGTTTGGGCGTGGAATCTTGGGTGGTCTTGTGGTCTTCACATCACAGCCGGTGGAAACAATTGGGATAAGACTTGGGAAGAAATCATGTTCATGGATGCGATTATTAACGTTACTGTAGTATGAAGCAGAGCAGGACCGAGTGTTGTGGGAGCTGAACGAGGCTGCTGGAGCGATTGCGCAACAGACGCAACTTTTATTATGACACAGTCGCCGGCGCCGCTTCCGCTTTTCCGGTCATGAGTATGCGGTAACGCAGCTCTGTTTATTTTAGATACATTTGAGTGTGTTGAAAATGATGTTATAACGGTCCGTGTATCTTTTGGTCATTCGTTTTTTGATATAATAATAAATCGGAAAATGAAAAACGGCACTTTTTACGTTTTTCATTTTTTTCAAACAAAACGAAAAACAAGAATTCGGCTTGATTTTTCGTTTTTCGTTTAGGGGTAGAAAATGAATAAACAACTTGAATATTTGATCTCAACATGTGGGCGGGAATGAAACGCCCCTTTCCGCTGATTGGTCAACCAAACTTTAAACTGTGCCGTCAGCAGTTCTTCCGCAGTTCAAAGCAGCAGAATAATAGTCCTTCGCTGCGATGGATTTAACGCGTTTATTGCAACTATATAATTACTTTTGAATGTACATTTAATCTTAATCTCTATCTCTTGATCTCTATCTCTCAAATAGCCAGATAAGACGAATGACTTGAGACACAAATCGAGGTTATCTCAGATAGATATATATATATATATATATATATATAATATATATATATATATATATATATATAATATAAATATTATCTCAGATATAATAATTTACTTCTCACCTGCACTCTCAACTACCTAACAGCCAATACCTTTGACACACTACCGAGGTCAGAAAATGTAGTTTCCTAGGGGGGTACGGGGGCATGCTCCACCGAAAATTTAGATCTCCCTGGTGTACATATGTCCATTTTTAAGACGTTTAAAGGCCAACAAATTAGATAACAATTTAAAACCATGTCATCAAATAAATGCATGCACAGTTTTGAGGTAGCTTTAATCGCATGTTTGGTAATTTCATGACTTAACTGACTCAACAGAACAACGACGGTCATTGCTCGTAGTTTCTTTTGCGCTTTATTTAATAAAGTAATTAAAGCAGAACTAAGCAAGATTCGCGAAGCTCCCCCTACAGTTTCCTTCAGTGAATGACACTGTCATAAATACTCCAAGCGCAGCTCTGGACTACAACGACTACAACACTCGCCAGCGCAGTAGTTTTGCAAATACAGTACAAGAAAGAGGTGGGTAATTTGCAAATACAGTACACTCGATGGAGGTGGGTAATTTTCGAAATTGTCTTATAAAGACATAATATATACATTGTTTTTGAATTACCGTAAAGCATTTTGTCACTCTCGCGTGAACGTGAACGTGAGACGAGATTGTTTCGGGTCGGTGCAGCTCAAGTTGCAAGTGCTGTATTCTGGCGTAGACGTGCCAGAGGGGGTTAGTGATCGCCTCAAACACACCACTACAAGTCAATTAACCATCGTAAGGACGTAGAAAACTATTTATGAAGGTAAAAAAAGTTACTTAGTTCTGTTTTAAATGCAGCGCGCGCCAGCGCATTCGCGCATGCAGTTCTTGAGTGCGCGCCGCTATCTCTGTGCTGTCGCGTGAGTCGCGCAGCGTTGCCACACATATTTTGATAAGTGTTCAGCAAAATAATAAAGCAGGCAGTGTTTCAAAGGTATTGGCTATTAGGTAGTTGTGAGTGCAGGTGTGAAGTAAATTGTTATTTCTGAAGTATTATAATATTTCTGAGCTAAACGCGTGTTTTTATGGACACACAGAAGAAAGCCTTGTCTATAGGCTCTGCCTCGATTTGTGTCTCAAGTCATTCGTTAGTGTGGCTGTTTGAGAGATAGAGATTAAGATTAAATGTACATTTAAAAGTGATTATATAGGTGCAATAAACGAGTTAAATCCATCGCAGCGAAGGACTATTATTCTGCTCTGAACTGCGGAAGAGCTGATGACAGCACAGTTTAATGTTTGGTTGACCAATCAGCGAAAAGGGGCGTTTCATTCCATCCCACATGTTGAGATCAAATATTCAAGTTGTTTATTCATTTTCTACCCCTGAACGAAAAACGAAAAATCAAGCCGAATTCTTGTTTTTCGTTTTGTTTGAAAAAAATGAAAAACGAAAAAGGTGCTGTTTTTCATTTTCCGATTTCATTATTACATCAAAAAACGAATGACCAAAAGATACACGGACCTATAACATTACTCTGTACGTTCACTCGGTGGCTGCTAGATCGATATTATATTAAATGCTGGATGGCTTGTGTTGATAAATGGCATGCAATAAATTTTAAAACCTATTGTATGATGGAGAAAATGCTGTATTACTGTTACTAAAAATAAAGCTGCATCTAATAATGCTATGTTAGCTACTTCAAAAAATAGTGTTTTTCTCTGAGGCATGGTAAAACATGGTTCTTGCAAAAAAAATCAAGAAAATGAAACAATAAGACTAAACGTTTAGTTTGTGTGGATGGAGAGATGGTTTCAGAATTAATGTTTAATGAAGTTTTAGTAGTGTATTGTCATATCAAAATCCTAACTTATTAGTTACTTGTCTGTCTTTGGTTATTCTTTCCATTTAGTCTGTCTGAGGGAAAACCAAATGGATCCAGCAGCAAAAAACAACAACAACAAAAAACAATCAGGCAACATCATGTAATAATCCGAGTATACTGTAATGATATGTGGATTATTACTTTTAGAGTCTTCCTTTTTATGTATATTAGCATAAGAAATGTATCACCTGCAGGTTGTTTAACTTAATAAAGTATGAGCGTTTTCATTTCTCTCTCCCCTAATTCACTCTCTATAGACTGACCCACTTTAGAACGCGTCAGAGATCATACATACGGCCTGACTTCACCCCTTGTGATCCCATATGACATTTCTTAACCTTGTGACTCTAGTCCCAGGCTGAGTTGGACTAGTCTCCTGTCTAGTGTGAGAACTCACAGGAGGGAAATATGGTGACTGTGCTAATTCTAATGATTACGTTTACACCAAATGCAAATGAATTATTTATCTCGTTTCATTTCCTTGCTTCATGGCCTCGTCTTAGGATCAGGTGGAATCAGGTTTGTGATGTTGAGATTGTGTGGTGTCGATGTTGTCAAACACATCTGGGGATTAAGGGCGGATGAAGTACATTTCAGAAAACAATGACCAATGTGATTGTCCTCAGATTGCTACAGCCCTCACGGTCGATTAAAACCCCATCTGCAGAGTGGCGACCTGTCAGTTAATATAGGACATGCACCTCAGAACATCTTTCTCCCTCAATTTTTATTGATTTCTTTATCTTGTCAGACTGAACAATGTCAGTAAGAGAGTGTGAAAAGGAGTTCTATTTTTTAAGGGGGGTTATTATTGTAAATATCTTTCAAATGAAGATAGAAACAACTCCGTACACAAAGGATTAGGGTTACAAATGGTGAAACCAAACCCATGCATGCCTCATTTACAGACCCAGTTGAGTAATATCTGTTAATTCCAGGCTCTGTGAGGGGCTGTGTGTGAAATTTGGGGTAGCGGTAAAGCTGCAGCAGGGGACATCCATTGCCTGGAACTCAACGGATTTTGAGTCAGGCAGAGGTCGCAAAAATGGCCCCAATTTCCCTTAATACCTTTTACCCTTACCATCACTCTCAATAAACAGCAAACATGGAAACGTTATGCTCTTGAACAAAACCGTGAAACATTATGCTCTTAAATCTAGTCAAATGTTTTGTTTTTAATCACAGCTGGGTCTCTTTAATATCTCAGTTCTTTCTCCTAGAAAGGAAATGGAGAGAAAATTAGATGTTACAGTAAACCTTTATGATTTAAAACCAGCACTTGACTGTGTTGTTTGTGTACTTAACATCTAAAAGTGATGTTTCCTGTATCAGAAAGCAGATATTGCAACATATTGCAATGTTTGTCTATGAGAGAATGTGAAAGTATCATTCGAATCATCTTGTTTAGTTTAATGCATATGTTGGAGTTGAAGGTCGTGGGATCATACCATTCTTTCAAATGAGTTTATTTTTCCTTGGCTACCGCTGATAAAATGCAGCTGTCTAAATGCGTCTCTGAGTGGTGAGCGAGCCGCAGAGGGCTGAACGCATCCAGCCTTGCACACCGTCCAGCCATCTGCAGGCAAAACAGATAACGGGTCTGTCCTCCCCCAACCCCTGGGTCGAGAATATAGCCTTTTGCGACCAGCACGCTTGCACAGCTACATTGTTCCTCCTGGGTTATGTAAACATAAGGGAAATCAGATAATTCTGTTAGATGGAAACCTGTACGTTAGCCAGGCTTGATGTTTTGTGATGTTCTGTCCTTCCCTTTTTCTGGGATGAAGCTTTCTAAGGCCAAAGAGCAAGAACACAGACAAAAATGCTTGTCACTGTAAGCGTGTGGTCAAGTGAAACTATAGAAAACTGACCATAGAAGAAAACCAGTTTATGCTATTACCCTCTATAGCACCCCTTGTGGCAGTATTGAGAATGCATTCACATACTTGTATAGAGTGCGTTTATAGGGTCTAAAGATGGTATAAAAGGAAGAGATAACTTTTGCTTTTGTCTGCCTTTGGTGTCAGAGGACTGTGATTCTGTCTGAGCATGATATAGTGCTGCACACATTTTCCTTTTTTTTAGTCTTGCTCAAATAAACTTGTGGTCGGTGTGGGAGTTGATCTAGAAATATGTGATCTTTCCCCTTTGAACATTTCGAACTGTATAGTCTCAACTAACACTTTCATGTATTGTTGAAGTTATTCTTGGTCAGACATGGAGGGCCAGCATTTCCTCTGGGTCCTTTCTTTTTTTAGAATACCACATGCAAGCCTGATATGTAGGTCATATCAGAAAACTATTATTCCTTTAGCAAGTCGAATGGCCTTCATTCTCTCCCAACTAGATCAGTTCATAGACACCCCTGAGACTAGCTAAGAATGAGGGTCAGAAACAACCCAAAAATAAACGCCCGCTTCTCTATAAGTGTCAATATTTTTAGAGCTAGAGGTTAAACCCTTGATTTTTTTTTTTTCGTCTAATGTGGCCTATGTTGATTTATACTGTGAATTTTCTGGTTTTATGAAATTTTTATTTGATTTATTTTTTTACTGCGTGAATACATATATTTAGCAATAATGTATTTTCAACAGTCTACTAACTTTGATGTTAGTACTTAAAGGTGCCATCGAATGAAAAATTGAATTTATCTTGGCATAGTTGAATAACAAGAGTTCAGTACATGGAAATGACATACAGTGAGTCTCAAACACCATTGTTTCCTCCTTCTTATATAAATCTCATTTGTTTAAAAGACCTCTGGAAAAATGGCAGATGGAGCAATAATAACTGACATGATCCTTTCCTATCATGATATTTTTTGTGATATTTGTAAATTGTCTTTCTAAATGTTTTGTTAGCATGTTGCTAATGTACTGTTAAATGTGGTTAAAGTTACCATCGTTTCTTACTGTATTCACAGAGACGAGAGCCGTCACTATTTTCATTATTAAACACTTGCCATCTGTATAATTCATAAACACAACTTCATTCTTTATAAATCTCTCCAACAGTGTAGCATTAGCCGTTAGCCACGGAGCATAGCCTCAAATTCATTCAGAATCAAATGTAAACATCCAAATAAATACTATATTCACAGGAATCAATGTATGCATGATGAACACTTTGTAAAGATCCATTTTGAGGGTTATATTAGCTGTGTGAACTTTGTGTTTGCTGTTTAAGGCAGTTGAGAGCTCGCGGGGGCGGGGGAGCGGGAGATTTAAAGGGGCCGTACACTTAATCGGTGCATATGTAATTATGGCTCAAAATAGGCAGTTAAAAAAATTAATTAAAAAAAATCTATGGGGTATTTTGAGCTGAAACTTCACAGACACGTTCAGGGGACACCTTAGACTTATATTACATCTTTTTAAAAGAGGTTCTAGGGCACCTTTAATGCTGGTACTGAATGGCATTTACATGGTACTCCAAGGAATCTTGGTATATGTGTACTTTCAAGACAATAATTGACCCTTTCTCACTTGCTGCACTGAAGTTAGCCTGTCAATTCACTTTCTACAGACATAATATAGCTCTGAAATCAAAGCCTAAAATAGAGTGTACATTGATTGCTGAGTGAGATCTCTGTCTACTGGCTCTCTTGTGTAATTGGATCCTTCAATCAATAAGAAAGCATGAGATCAGCACTTGCTGGATTTCCGAATTGAAACAACCTCATCAGCTCTCAGGACAAGTATTCCTTCCAAACCTCCCTACACTGTAAAAAAAATCTCAACTCATATGTTTCTTTTTTTGAGTTTTACTTACTTCCGAAAGTTCACCTAATTTTTTTTTTATTTAGTCAATATGGACAAATCAATTGTATAAGCACAGTAAATAAGTTTAGTTTACTCTAAGCAAAACAACAAGAAAAATACAGTGCAGAAGCTCACACATCCAGTTTAGAGTTTCTCTGATACCTTTTCTGCTTCTTCTGAAGACATGTTCTCTTTTATAGGCTGTAAGCCAATGTATAGCCAGCTATCAATGTTGGAATGTTGATGTTAATTAATGATCATGATTTTTAAAGAACTGTTTCTCATGCGATAAAGAGACATTTTATTGCCAACTGTCTGAAATTGAATGCATTGCTGATGGCCTTTTGAACTTTGATGGTATGTTAGTCATGTCTTCACTTTTTGAAGCTGTTGCCACATTCAAGTTTTCACTTACCCTCTGGAGGTCAAATGTCAGAGTTGAAGTTTATCTGTGGTCACTTTCTGCATATCGTCAGTGACTCATTTAGCATTTTGTTGTTTTTTTCCCTAGGTGGGGGTGACAATGAATTCAATATTACCAGGTAGGCAGACCTTTATTCTCATTACCGATTCCAGTTCTGTTTAGAAATTAATTCCTGTTCCTTATGAATGTTTCTGCTTTATAGTTTCTTAGACTCTTTTGATTCCCATTCTCAATTGTTTTTTTTTTTTTTTTTTCATTCCCATTTCTGTTTCCATTAAATGTTCATTTCTGTTCCATTCCAATTCTTTTAATTGTTTCCGCTCCTATTTCCATATCCATTCCTTTATGATTTTCCCTTCTGGTTGTTCCACGTTGATTTCTGTTTCAGTTCCTGTTCTTGTTTCCACTTCTATTTCCTTTCCTATTCCTGTATCCACTAAAACTTTTTGTTTTTGTTGTATCCGTTCCAATTTCTGTTCTTGTTTCCAGTCCTATTAACATTCCTATTTCCATTAACAGTTTTTTCCCTTTCTGTTTTAATTCCATTTCCTATTTAAATTCCCACACACTTAGAAGTACTTACTCATGGAATGTCTCTTCACAGGCATCTATTTCCATGCATGACAGTAAAATAGGATTTCTGGGAATGACTTCTCAGGTCTTTCCAGTATGTCAAAGCTAGCTTTCCAAAAATAATGACAGGCTGTTTTCACTTTATGCCACACAGCTTGTCAAAAAAAAAACACGTTCACAAAAGAATCAACCACACCACAGAATCCACACAGAGAGGCCTAAATGAACAGATGATAATGAGAAGAAATGAAAGAAAAGACCATGTTTTAGATGGCTATTTCTCCCTTGCTCTATCTCTCTCATTAAGTCTCATATCCATGAGTTTGTGGTTGCAGAAGGTTTTGTGATGTCCTGCTTAGCGTTGTGAAATAGTTTTTGTTTCATGCTTCTGTGGCCTCTGAAAATGTGAGCTAAAAGTCTGGGGAAGGAAATGATAGTTCATAATGTTAGTTTTTAAAACGTATCTCTGTGTTTTTATTTAAAATATTTGAGGCTTTGTTACAGATTATTTTTAAAGGTGGTTTGATAACTATGTAGAGACATGTTAAACAACAACATTAGAAAATAGCATGCGGTTTCCATGTCAGCAAAATGATTGTAAAGCCAATTGCCAATGTTTTTGTCTATTGTACAAAGAGACAATCTTCTTTGCAGGAGGGTTTGGCACTGTCGTGATTGACAGTGTCAGGCGTCAGACTGCACAGACACTAGCTCAAGTGAGTAAGTGTCAGACCAGCTTCGCATTGTTTATAAAGGACTCAGGTTTACCTTGGACACCCAGTAAAACAGGGCCATTATCAGGAGTCACGTCACCTTACTGTTATTGAGCAGCCTTGGGGAAGTATGTGGATGTGTGTAATGGGCCCCTGGAGGGATCCCTGAGGTCAGAGGTCATGCCACTCTAGACCTTGAAATGCCCTCTCACATAACCTTGCTGGCGACAAGCACTGCGTGTGTTTGAAAATGTGCTGAATGCCTCGGTGCTTAATATATTTGTAGGAATCTTTATAAGTCATATCATCATTTATTTGTGTTTGTTGTGCGATGGATGATGTTTTAGCTAACACTCTCACTCTTTTTTTCCAAAGCCTAGGGAGCTGCCTACATATAGAGTTTTATAGGCACACTACTGAGATAACTGTCTGGCTGCTAACATACAGTAGCTTTGACAAAAAAAAATAAAAAATCTAAAGAAGCACTGCAATTATACTTTACAGATCCCAGAAAAAAAAATTGACTGCTTTGGGGTTGGTAAGATTTTTTAAAATATTTTTTAAAGGTGCCCTAGATTCAAAAATTGAATTTATCTTGGCATAGTTAAATAACAAGAGTTCAGTACATGGAAATGACATACAGTGAGTTTCAAACCCCATTGTGTCCTCCTTCTTATATAAATCTAATTTGTTTAGAAGACTTCCGATGAATCTCAACATAACACAGACTGTTACGTAACAGTCGGGGTGTACGCCCCAGTATTTGCATATGCCAGCCCATGTTCAAGCCATTACACAAGGGCAGAACGTCTGGATGTGCACAGCTGAAGCATCAGACTAGGTAAGCAAGCAAGGACAATAGCGAAAAATGGCAAATGGACCAATAATAATTGACATGATTCATGATATCATGATATTTTTAGTGATATTTGTAAATTGTCTTTCTAAATGTTTCGTTAGCATGTTGCTAATGTACTGTTAAATGTGGTTAAAGTTACCATCGTTTCTTACTGTATTCCCGGAGACAAGAGCCGTCGCTATTTTCATTTTTAAACACTTGCAGTCTGTATAATGCATAAACACAACTTCATTCTTTATAAATCTCTCCAACAGTGTGTCATGTTAGCTTTAGCCACGGAGCACTATCAAACTCATTCAAAATCAATGTAAACATCAAAATAAACACTGTATTACGCGATTAGACATGCTGCATGACGAACACTTTGTAAAGATCCATTTTGAGGGTTATATTAGCTGTTTGAACTTTTTTTATGTTGTTTAAGGCAAGCGCGAGCTCTTGGGGCATGGAGCACCAGATTTAAAGGGCCACACACCCTCAATCGGCTCATTTATAATGATGCCCCAAAATAGGTTATACAGTTGAAAAATGAATTAAAAAAAATCTATGGGGTATTTTGAGCTGGAAGTTCTAGGGCACCTTTAGAAGAATGTTTGAAAGAAATATATTACTTTCCTATTACTGCTGATACCTGATAAATGACAGATATTAAAATTGTATACTATTTTGGCTTAATCAATTAAAAATAAAACTTTAAAAACTAAAATCAGTGAATTTAGGCAGCATATACAGTACAATGAATGGATATTCATTTTAAGATTAGCTCAAGACCACATTTAACAACATTATTAAATGATTAATATTTTCAACGATTTTCAAAGTGAATTTTTACGACTTTAAAGGGTTAGTTCACCCAAAAATGAAAATCCTGTCATTTATTACTCACCCTCATGCCGTTCCACACCCGTAAGACCTTCGTTAATCTTCAGAACACAAATTAAGATATTTTAGTTGAAATCTGATAGCTCCGTGAGGCCTCCATAGGGAGCAATGACACTTCCACTCTCAAGATCCATAAATGTACTAAAAACATATTTAAATCAGTTCATGTGAGTACGGTGGTTCAACATTAATATTATAAAGTGACGAGAATATTTTTGAAGAATAAATTTATTATTAATGACTTATTTAGTGATTTATTTCAAAACACTGCTTCAGGAAGCATCGGAGCACAGATGAATCAGTGTGTCGAATCTGCTGTTCAGAGCGCCAAAGTCACGTGATTTCAGCCATTGGCAGTTTGACACACTGATTCATTTATGCTTCGAAGATTCCTGAAGCAGTGTTTTGAAATCGGCCATCACTAAATAAGTTATAATTTTGGCACTCCAAAAATATTCTCGTCGCTTTATAATATTAATAATGAACCACTGTAACCGATTTAAATATGTTTTTAGTACCTTTATGGATCTTGAGAGAGGAAGTGTCCATTTCTCCCTATGGAGGCGTCACGGAGCTATCGGATTTCAACTAAATATTTTAATTTGTGTTCTGAAGATTAACGAAGGTCTTACGGGTGTGGAACGGCATGAGGGTGAGTAATTAATCATTTATGGGTGAACTAACCCTTTAAGTGTGTTTTAGAAAATGGCAAAGGTTAATGTAAATGTAAAAATTAGAAAAGACCTAGTTATTTTTTGGTCCATTCTTCTTTGAATTTTCGGTCTAAATAATTCTTTTGTGCATCAGAATAATTGAGTCATCGCTTTCAGATACACCACTGTATCAGTGTCCAGTTTGCACATATATTTCATTTGAAGAAGACATGATGAAATATGTGTGCAAATACCATGCTGGTTCATGTTTGGTGCAGGAAAGTGTGTGAAATACATCTATAAAATCTTTAAACATGCATACTTTATTCTGTATATGATTTATAATCCACGTGGCCAGAGTTGTTAAACTCATTGCATAGCTCATATACGCACTGTGTTCGTTTGACATTTGAATTCTCTGCTATAATTTGATCTCATGCGGGCATATAACAAAACAAACCGCAAAACAAACCACTAGCAACAAAACTTCAGCTCTGGTCACGTCGCAGGAAACACATTTTTGTATCGCTGAGGAAACTAGCACCTATATCTTTTTCATGAATAAATGTAGAGAAGAGCTTAGAACCGGGTGACATAGATTCGCCCCCGCAAGCCTATATACACACTCCAAGGCCTGAATCTATGTCAGATTAGTGACGTAGCTTCCACTTTGCTTTTCAAACCAGAAGTACAAAATTGCTCTGAAAAATGCAAAAATAACCAGTTTCCAATTGTTGATAATCTTTATGAGTGATATTAGAGTTTTCAGTGACATGCAACCTGTACATATCTGTTCACATCTCAAAAAATGTGTTCTGGGGTTTCATGACCCTTTAAATATCCAACCTATATGGTACCGATTAGGGATGTGCAGCGATTAATCGCGATAATATATGTGTGTGTATTCTGTGTATAATAATTATGCATATATAAATACACACACATACATGTATAAATTTAAGAAATATATGCATGTTTAAATAAATATATATTTATATATATTTTGTATTACATATAAATATAAATATATTATATATAAATATAACATTTTTCCTAAATATATACATGTATGTGTGTGTATTTATACAGTATATGCATAATTATTATACACAGAACACACACCTATATTACGTAAACACAGACTTTTATTTTGCAAACGATTAATCATGATAATCGTTGCACATCCCTAGTACCGATAGACAGTATATTTTGCATCCCTAATTAATAGTGTTACAAGGTTCTATTTAGGTTGGGGTGCTGCTTTAGAAGATGGCTGTTTATGTAGACTGCAAGGTAGCTTAGTAGTATGCACCCTGGGATTTCTCTGAATAAATGCTCTTTAATCTTGTGCTTTGTTCTGTACTGTGCAAATAACAGTGTGCTTTTGCAAGAAACTGAAAAATCAATATTCACTTTTACTAGTACAGCTGTATTATGTGTGTGTGTTTTGCATATAAGGTCATTCCACCCCAGATCCTCTCTGTCCCGTGTCTCAGAAACCAGCAGAGGTAGAGAACATGTTCTCCACTCCCTCCTCTGAGTTAAATTTAGCTCCTGCCTGCTGTAGTGTGGAGCAGATGCACTGTCTGTGTGTTTGAGAGACTCTGTGGAACATGAGGGAGAGATATTGAAATGTTGTAAAGAGAAGAGAGAGCATTTGTTGTGCTCTTGGTGTTATTAGGTTGATGGTTACTGGACGTCAGGTGCTCTGACTGGTCTGTGCTGGTCTTGCATTGACCATGAAAAACCAGCTTCTAAATGCTTTGTGGCGCCATTGATTTTTCAATTCTATGCCACAATAAAAGCAGTAAACTACTCCGCTTTACAGGGATTATTTACCTCACTGGGGCCTGTAAATTGTATAAATAAATATAGTCAATGAGGTAATTGTTAAAATTTAATTTCATTTAGTTAATTTAGTTTAAACAATTATTTTTGGTATTATTACTGTTAATTTGAAATTAAATACACTACAATTTCAGTGATATTCTCTTCTAAATTCAAATATTTTCCCCTCTGTTGCAATGCATCAAGATGTGAGCACAACGGTTAAATATGTCCGTCTAGTGCATGTTTACATTGAAAAACAATGGAAAAGTAGCACAGTGGAACGGGGAAAAAAACATTTTGTGTGAATGGCCCCCATGTCATGTAGAATTTCCCACTGTTTTCTCTACTTCCTACTTGCCCTGGGGCTCACCACGGCTGCAGAGAAATTGGATTCTGCATTCAAAGCCAGCTGAATGATTTAACCTACAACACATCTCACCCCGAGAATTAATATTCTGTAGTGTTGTATTATCTTTAGAAATGCTTAAGCGCTTACAGACCACATTGATTTGAAAATTTCAATTCCATCTGGACTAATCTAATCCACTCACTTTGATGTCTCTATGACCTACAAAACACACCCCCATATTGTGTCCCTTGTGTATGTGTGTCAAAATTTGTAGTGCACATTTGACTCTGTCATTCCTTTCTTATTGAATGAGCGCTTTTGTCTCAGTCACATCTCAGGATAGGGGAAATGTTTTTTCCAAGTGTCCACTAGCTTGTTTTCCATTGCCTTGGGACATAATGTTTTACCAAGCTTATTTGTGTGTAAGAGAGAGAGTCTGTATGCTTTTTGGTGGGTGGGTGTTTGGTAGCGTGCATCTGTCCGTGCATGCTTGCACATTTAAAGCCTCTTTGTCAATTAATCCAATCAATCAAATCTCTAATGGCATTTTACAGTTAAATACTGTTAGGCTGGACTCTTAATGCATTATTAGTGATATTTGTGTTCATTTTTACTGCAAACATGCCCATGTTGTCTACATATGTGGAGCTTGAAAGTGACAGTGCATGCATAGCTGTTGGGCCTGCCTGGGTCAGCAATGTGTATGCATATATGCATGTGCATCTGTGTGTATGTGTGTGTTTGTGTGTGTGTGTGAGAGAGAGAGACGAGTTATGTCAGCATACAGCAGCTGGTGCAGTAGAACTGCATCTATGAAATGCTAACCCAGCCTGAAAAAAAAACTGTAATTTATTTAAATATATTGTCTCCCCTAAACTGTCACCCCAACAATGTTTATATTTTGCATTTACAAGATGATATGTTCTGGTTTTGCACTAGTATTTTTATGTTCCTGTGTCACCTTCTTGCCTAGTCTTGACTGATTGTTTTATGCTGTTTTTGATCATTTTTGGAGCTTCTCCTTTTGTTTTCCACTAAAATGGCTATTTTTAATGTATTTATTACATGCATTCTAATCCGAGGCTCAAACATACTGTAGATTGTTCAGAAATGACAGACCAGTGAAGCTATGCTGTATACATTCCAAATCTATCATTTTAAAACACTTTTCCAGCTTGGCTTCAAAGAGCTTTTCTTAATAAAGATAAGTTCCTTTATATTGTGACAAGAGAAGTGCTCCTAAAAGCATTTCAACGTGGATTTTACATTCACTTGATTCCCTCAGTAATATGCAATCAAAAATTAATGCTCTTTAAAAATGTTCTCAATAATGTCACTGAGCTTAGATGGAAATCTCTCCATCTGTGTAGTAAATTTATAGATTATATACAGGCCGATGTAGAATCCAAAACATTGACTATTATTTTTAATCAGAAATGATGTGAAACATGTAAATCTGTGTAAACAGTAATGCGTTACATAGTTTTGGAGGAATATACACGCACATTCTAGTGTCAGGCTGGAGGGATTTTGTGTATCGCACATGAGGATGGACGTGCATCTGTGTCTTAGACACAGCCTGTCAGTACAGAACCTGATAGAACACAGAGTGATATTTTCCAAACTCTCTGGCACTTCAGGCATGTGTTCTGCTGGGGAAACTCACTGTGGCTAATATGAGCACAGGCAGGGGACATGCAACCATAGGTACCATTTGCCATGTTGTAGAAAGGTATACGTGTAATGGTTGCGTATTTCCAATTAGACTCATCTTGTGTGGTATTTAGATCTGATTAAAAAATAACGCTCAATAAAAAGATTGTTGTGTGGGACTGCATGTTTTGCAGGCAGTAAAAAAGAAAGCTCTTGGCTCAGCAGTTAACAGGGCATCACATTTAAAACCACACGTTGCTATTACAGTGAGACACTATAGAGATTCTTTAATCTCTAGCGTAAAACTGTTGGATGTTTGTAATATCTGGAGAGACTTTTGAGAGTCTCAGAGATTCCACTCCAGTAGGATGTCAATTTAGTTTGTTTCTAAACGAAGGTCTTTTAATTAGCCTGCTGTGCAAGTGTTGAGTGCGTTTAATTGGACTGCTAATTCAGCACTCTGAGCTTTGGCAGACAGCCTACTCTGTTCCTACAACAAACCGCACACACAACCATCAACCCTCCCATGGAATTGTTGGCATCAGGGTGTGTTTTCCAGTCGACTGTGGCACTCGCTCTTGCCCACTTGGGTGGCACTAAGATTCCCGGCCCCCTACTCCTGGATGGCAATTTGAGTTGTTTTAAACTCTTTCTAGTACTCCAGTAGCATTTGTTCTGGATGTGTTAGTTTAATGCGCTATAGTGTTTATTATTATTATTATTTTAATTTTGTTTAATGTTTAACCATATTTATAATATAAATGTACATATTTTTACTCATTCTAAATAAAGACAATACTTAAAGGTGCAATATGTAATATTTTTGCAGTAAAATATCCAAAAACCACTAGGCCAGAGTTATATATTTTGTTCACTCGAGTACTTACAATATCCCAAATGTTTCTAACTATTTGTAAATAATGAGAAAATTGCAATTTTAACCAAGGCTCCGGGACGTGTGAGCAGTCGCCTGTCAATTGCGTCATACCCGCGTTACCCTCGTTTTTTTTTTTTTTGTAGAAACCATGGAAACACCAAAGACGCTTTAAAATATTACACATTTTAATAGACAAAGGAACAAGTGTTATGATATATTTATAGACAGAAAACAAATTGTTGTTATATAGCTCAACATGTTTAGTCTAATTGTTTAAATCAATTTTCTTGATTTTTTTTTTGTGAGAAACATGCTTTACCATGCTTCAGAGAAAAACATAGCATTATCAGATCCATCCAGCATTTAATATGATATTCTAAAATCGATCTAGCTTATTGCAGTGTGCAACAGTGTCTCACAGCAGCCGCCAAGCGAACGCACAGAGTAACGTTATAACATCATTTTCAACACACTCAAATGTATCTAATATGATAAACAGAGCTGCATTACCTCATGACCGGAAAAGCGGAAGCGGCGCCGGCGACTGTGTCATAATAAAAGTCTCACTGCTTGTGAGGCTTGTGTTGCGCAATCGCTCCAGCGGCCTCATTCAGCTCCCACAACACTCGGCCCTGCTCTGCTTCATACTACACTAACGTTAATAATCTCATCCATGAACATGAGTTCTTCCCGACTCCCATCCCTATTCTTTTCCACTGGACGTTGAGATGGAGACCACATGTCCCAAGATTCTAGTGTTGTCAAAAGTACCAACTTCGGTACCTATCTGTACTGAAATTTTAAAAACGTGACGCTTTGAGCGCTGTTGAGCGGATTCATAAACATCTCTGATTGGCCATTGTGTTGACGCGCTCATCGGATATGCCTGTGATTGGCTACAATGATCAACGCGTGGGAGCATTTGAAAGCACACGGAAGTGTTTAAATTTGAAAGCGTTTTGAAAGTGGGAGCGCGAGCGATTGAAAGCAAGCGTCTAACAGTAGACCGAATCCGCGATAGACGCCTGCTTTCAATCGCTCCCGTGTATATCTGTGTAAGCGCTTAGTGAAGAGATTAATTGATGACTATTTACAACGTTTTTACAGCGTTGATCATTGAAGCCTATCACAGACATATCTGATGAGCCGTGAACACAACGGCCAATCAGAGATGTTTACGAATCCACTCAACAGCGCTCAAAGCATCACGTTTTTAAAATTTCAGTACCGACTAGGTACCGAAGTCGGTACTTTTGACAACACTACAAGATTCTGCTCTAAAACTCGCCGTCAACAAGCTACGCCTTTGTTTTGAATAGGCTTCTAGCGACCTCTAGTGGACAAAATTATTACATATTGTACCTTTAGTAGTCTGATTGATCATTTATATATTAAAAATAGTAATACATTTTCTAATTATTTAATACATTTTGTATGTGTGTCTGTGAGTGTGTGTGTGTGTGTGTGTGTGTGTGTGTGTGTATATATATATATATATATATATATATATATATATATATATATATATATATATATATATATATATATATATATATGATAATTTTAGTAAAATGGAAAGGCTAATAAAATACTTTTGGACTGGACTTTTTTTGTGGTTTAAGTTTTATCATATTAATCTTAATAGTATCATACCTTTCTTCATGAGCTTTGGGTTTTTCTTTCTTTATTTTGATAATGGGTTAATAAAGTGGCTAATAATGCAGTAAGCACTGTTATTGTCCATGCATAGGCACTGATTTTATTTCTTGCCAGAAATCTACAAGTTTATACACACACTTTTCTCTGCCTTTTGGCCCCTTGCTGAGTGTTTTGTAGTTGATGCTGTGTTTGTGGTTGTGGTCTGTGCTAGACTGTCTGTCTATTTATAGTTCAGACATCAGTAAATCCTCCTCAGAAATGCAGCCCTAGCTTAAACATCCTCTTTACCTCATACTCTAGTAAATGCTTAAATGGGCTCTCTGTAATATTCTCTAATGGAGCCTGTGTACATTTATCTGCGTTTGTATGTGTGTGTGTGTCCGCATTGTGGACATAAATGAGGTTTTAGTAATGCACTGTAATGGGCTATGTGTACATTTATCTTCATTTGTGTAAGAGGATTCTGTGGTCTGGGAATGACCTGATCACAGTATGCTAATGACAGGAAAAAAGAAAATAATATCTTTAATATCTAAATCAATATATCCTTAAAACTAGATCAATTATTAATCATTTTATTAAGTGATTTGTTTAAGAACTTAATACTTAATTCAAGATGTTCTCTGAAAATATATATTAATTTAATACATTATTAATCACTGTTTAAGAATTTTATATATATATATATATATATATATATATATATATATATATATATATATATATATATATATATATATATATATATATATATATATATATATATATAATTTTTTTTTTAAAAACTGATTAAGAAATTTATTTAATTTCAACTTCAACTTCACATGAGAGCCATCATCTCTCTAGCCCTTCTGGCATCTGTGAGATCCACCATGAGAGTTTTCGAGTGGCCTGAGGGGGCTGATTTAGAGAAGGAGGGGAGGTTGTGATCCAGCAGGATATTTTGTCCCACTCAGCCTCAGGGGAAAACAGTTGCTCTGGGTGGCCAACACAAACAGTGGGTTCTGCTGGATAGTAGAAACTCTCTCACACACAAACAGATTTCCTCTGCGTCCATTAGCCATTGTTTCGCCCCAGTCCACCCCCTCAGCCCCAGTAATCCTCACCTCTATGATAATAATCTCAACCTATTAGTAAGTACTTTAGGAACCAATTAAAACAACTCCAGGGATAAAAACAATGTATTGGTGTGTTTATGTTGTGGAATGGAGATCCGAAGATGGGATGCTCTAGGCAGGGCAGGACTTGATCGAGGCTCCAGACAGCCTCTGACCCATTTTTCAGAGACTCTCTGTTGAAGTGACCAATGCTGAAATGTTAGTTCACCCAAAAATGAAAATTCTGTCATTAATTACTGACTCTCATGTCATTTCACACCCGTATGACCTTTGTTAATCTTCAGAACACAAACTGAGATATTTTTGATCAAATCCGATGGCTCAGTGAGGCCTGCATTGACAGCAAGTTAATTTACACTTTCAAACGCCCAGAAAGGTACTAAAGATATATTTAAAACAGTTTATGTGACTACAGTGGTTCAACCTTAATGTTATGAAGTGACAAGAATACTTTTTGTGTGCCAAAAAACAAACTAACGACTTTATTCAACAATATTTAGTGTTGGGCGATTTCAAAACACTGCTTCATGAAGCTTCAAAGCTTTACGAATCTTTTGTATTGAATCAGTGGCTCGGAGCACCAAAGTCACGTGATTTCAGTAAACGAGGCTTCCTTACATCATAAGTGTTTTGAAATTTCAGTGGTTCACATGACTTTGGGAGTTTGATACACGTTCAAAACCACTAATTTGAAACAAAAGATTTGTAAAGCTTTGAGGCTTCATGAAGCAGTCTTTTGAAATCACCCATCACTAGATATTGTTGAACAATAAATTACATAAATAAATCTTGAAGGCAAAGCAGCAAAAATAATGGCTTGTTCAATCAGATTTTTTAAAGGTGCCCTAGATTATGTTTTTAAAAGGTGTAACATAAGTCTAAGGTGTCCCCTGAATGTGTCTGTTAAGTTTCAGCTCAAAATACCCCATAGATTTTTTTTAATTAATTTTTTTAATGGCCTATTTTGGGGCATCATTATAAACGCGCCGATTTTATGCTGCGGCCCCTTTAAATCCCGTGCTCTCCGCCCACAGAGCTCGCGCTTGCCTTAAACAGTGCCTTAACAAAGTTTAAACAGCTAATATAACCATCAAAATGGATCTTTACAAAGTGTTCGTCATGCATGCGCCATGCATGCGTCGGATTATGTGAGTATTGTATACTGTTATATTGTTTAGTTCTGATTTTGAATGAGCTTGATGGTGCTCCGTGGCTAACGGCTAATGCTACACTGTTGGAGAGATTTATAAAGAATGAAGTTGTGTTTATGAATTATACAGACTGCAAATGTTTAAAAATGAAAATAGCGACGGCTCTCTTGTCTCTGTGAATACAGTAATAAATGATGGTAACTTTAACCACATTTAACAGTACATTAGCAACATGCTAACGAAACATTTAGAAAGACAGTTTACAAATATCACTAAAAATATCATGTAATCATGGATCATGTCAGTTATTATCGCTCCATCTGCCATTTTTCGCTATAATTCTTGCTTGCTTACCTAGTCTGTTGATTCAGCTGTGCACAGATCCAGACGTTAATGGCTGCCCTTGTCTAATGCCTTTTATAATGTTGGAAACGTGGGCTGGCATTATGCAAATATTGGGGCGTACACCCTAACTGTTACATAACTGTCGGTGTTATGTTGAGATTCGCCTGTTCTTCTGAGGTCTTTTAAACAAATGAGATTTATATAAGAAGGAGGAAACAATGGAGTTTGAGACTCACTGTATGTCATTTCCATGTACTGAACTCTTGTTATTCAACTATGCCAAGATAAATTCTATTTTTCATTCGAGGGCACCTTTAACTAACATTAGTGTAAGCCAAACAAAATCATCATCAGAATATCATGTCCTTATAAAACCTCTAAAGTTAAGCTACCTGAAACCAAATTTTTCTTTTCTTTTTGCAAAAAAAAGGCAAATTTTTTCATGATTTTCATCACCTCTAAAAAAACTGGCCCCAGATTAAAACATTCCCCACAGGAAGAGTAGCCACAAACCCACAAATAAGGTCAATGAAAACAGCACCATCTGGCAGACAGCTTCTTCCTAATCTTGATGTTTCTCATTTTAAAACTGGTGAGGGATGGTTCCACAGCAACAGGGGGTCTACAGATTTTCAGAAACAGCAGGGAAAATTCAGTTTTAGGGTATTATGCATGTTTGGGATTAGGGGAAAGTCTGAGGATGACTTTTTGGGGTTGTTTTGTCCAGTCTTAAAGTCCCCATGAAATCAAAATTGAAGTTTTTGGCTTTTAGTATGAATATGTTAGACTTAAGGTAAGAACTCACCAAGCCAACGGTCATCCTTGAAGATGGTTCCAAATATGATAGGGGTCCATTACTCAAAAAAGGTGGAGAATCACTGCTGTAGACGATGGTGGATCAACTTGTCAGATGGCATTTAGGATTTTGCCGTTTACTTGTATGGTGGCTCTGAATTGTCAAAACGTCTCTCAAAATGTGTGCCACAAATGCGAAAAATGCAGAAAAACGAACCTGAGCTGAATATTTTTATGACAGAGGCAGTGTTTGACACAAACGTGTCAAAACGTGATTGACACAACGTGAGGTTGAATTTACTTTTTTACCGTGCAAAAGTTTCGGACGCAAATTTCGGACTTGGTGTGCTAAGACCTTTACCCTTATCTATAAGCTATTGTGCTCCAAAACAATGACAAAATTCATAGAAGATATGTGCATTCAAACCTTACTGTCTCTCACTTCCGCCAATATGGATTGATGACATCACGCTGCACTTTAGCTTCTCATCAGATTTTCTGTCCAATCAAATGCTTTCTAGAATCTAAAGCATCCCGCCCATAATGGATCTATTTGAATTCTGCACAGAATGTTATATTTTAAAGCGATATGGAGGAGATTAGGAGGAGAAACAGTTAGAGATTAGAAAGAAACTGAGGTTTTACCAAGCTCAATGGCTCTGGCCGAGCTGTGATATAAACAAAATACTGTTGGCTATTTAAAAAAAAAAATGGGAGGACCTGTTCAACATTTCCCGCTAGGGACCTGCACGGGACGGATTTTCCAGTCCCGCACCCGCCCGCTCCTGCAGGATTCTGTCCCGCTCCCGCAAAAAAATATGTTATATTGTAATGAAATATTAAGTTATGCATCACCACAACATCCCAGCATAAACAGCAATAAAATATTTGTTATTAAAGCATCAACATTCACAAACCACAGTTAGTTTTAACCGAAAAGCAAGCTGCTGCGTGCATGGTTTGGTATGGCAGATTGTGCGCAAAGAGCGCTCCCTTTATAATTACTTTAAAAAGCTGACATCTCAGCTCATCGCAATCTCACAAAGCTCTGTTATAACACAAATACATGAACAATGAATCTTTCATAATGTTTACACTTTGTGTGTTATAATAGTAGGATTCGTGAGAACACAAATTTCAGCACTGCATAAAAACTCCGGCGTTTTGAGTGGTGAGAGGATTCTAACATAAACACCTGATTGTGTTGCGTCTCAGAAATCAACAGATATGTCTGTGATTGGCTACATTGCTCAACACTGCAAACACAAGTCATAAATAGAATCTCACATATGCTTGTGACTGTAAATGGGTTTTTTTATATTAGTTGTTGCTTTTTTGCAATATATGAATAAAAATTTATTAGTTTTTAGATATTTTATGTTTAGATATTTCTGTTTTGCGGGAGTCCCACAAATCATTTGATTCTCCCGCAACCCGCACACGAGTAGTGTCTTAAAGCCTGCGCCGCACTCAGGACTCTATTTCCCACCCTGTCTTCCAGTTTTCAGCACATTGAATAATGCTGCACGTTCCAAGGCACTTCAGTGGGCCTTTAAAGATGTATACGTTTGCAGAAGGAAAAAAAAGGGAGAAGGAAATAGTGTTGTATGTACTGGAAACTTGAAGGGGATTTCCTTCTAGATCATGTTTTGACAGAGATGACCCTCGAGAAGCCTCTATACTGAAAGTTAGATCAGTGACTACGTCCATCTGACCTTGTGGCCCTGCATTCCTCCGTCGTCACTGAACGACCACAACCCTGTAATTATTTACCCACACTGATATCCACACACACATGCTTTTCTCTCCAGCATTGTCAAAAGAGAACATTTTCATGGGCGAAATCCAGTTTCAATAGGAATCCACACAATCTGGAATTTCACGTGAGGGTGAAAGATTTCCTCATGCTGATTTTGTAACAGGTTTAAGTTGGTCACACGGATTCGCCGCGCTGATCCACAAAAAGATGCTTGGTTTGAACGTGACCTCAGTGTGAGCTGTTTCATACATCGCTTCACTATTGACAATGGACCTTTTTTTAGCCGTGAAATGTCGCTAATGCGACCCCCACCTTATGACGTGATAAATTTGATCTTATTTTTGCTTTATTAATTTCAGGTATGATTTGCTGTGATGTTACTCTTTAAAAAACATTCGACATTAAAGTCGTATTATGTGATTCAAAAGTTCAAATGTGTAAAGAATTTTGAAAGGAAACGAGGGGGGAAAAAGCCTTATCTAGACAGGTAGAAAAACTGAGAGTTGTGCCGTTCTTAAGTCCCTGTTTCCCATTGATTCTGTGAACGTCTGTCTGTCCTAATTCTATCCCATTACACGCCCCCACTCAACGGCATGTTTGCTCACAAAAACAGGTCTGCTGTTGTGATTGGCTGCTCTCCGTAAGGCATTTGGGGGTTGATTTGTCCTGATTTTTGTGGAACAAGTGAAGGACACGGAACAGTTTGCTGTACATTCTTGCATTCTGGACAGTTTTTAAGAATGTAGTACAGGATGCCAGAGGCCAGTGACTCCCTCTGACACCCACTGGCCTCTAATATGAATATTCATTAGGGTCTCCTAAAGGGGCCCCGGTGACTCAATATGAATTCACTCTTTCACACAGATGAGCAGTTAGCTGTGTGATAACCACGCTAACATGGAGTGACGTTTGGGGCCAGGCTACAGGTTACACATTCAGACAGCTTTGCTCTTGATTTTTTTGCAGGCCATATAGAGGCATTTAAGTTATTTAATACTGTGTCAGTTCAATTCTTTAAAACTTCAAATTGCTCAAAAATGTTGTTTATGATTTATTAGAGGCTTTTATTGATTTTCTTTATGGTCCTGTTCTTTTAAAGTGCATACAACATCAATCACCTCACTAGGATTTATATAGAAATGTTAACAGTTCTTCTTGAAGTGCGAGACCTCAGTGGGGTTGAGACCCTTTCAGCGCCAGACTGGCTCCTGTGCCGCTGTTTTCTGGGTAGGGTTACACCAGCGTTTTTATTTTGAGGTTTCTGTTGCGGTAACAATCTTTCCCCCTCAGTTTGTGTGTTGAGGAGGTTTAGGCTCTCTGTTACAGCGGCATATCCGGTTTAACTCTGACCCACCCAGGATGGCCTGACTGCTTTACCTCTGCGTTCATGTCTTTCCCTTTCTCTCCACACCTCACTCCAGTCATGTCACCACTGTAACCTACTGACATAAATCTCCAATGCAGAACTTCCCCTCTGAACCCCCCCTGTGAGAAGGAGCTGAGCCAATGTAATGCCTGACACCCACAGACACTGGAATGTGTGTGTGAGTAAGGAAGAGAATGTATATGTGTATGTGGACACTAAAGAAAGACATGACTTATGAATTACATTGACTTCAGGTGTAACTGGATAGTTGACATAAGTTTTTGTAAGTAGTGTCCTGCAGTGTGACATGCTGTATTATATTAAATAATATTTTCACAGCCTTAGAAAACACAAGTAACCCCTAACCCTAAATATTAATGTTTTGAACATAACTTTTCTCACCCTAATTGACATAAAATAAGTTTGGGGGCAGTACAGTTTTTATTTATTATTTTTGTTTTTTTTAAAGAAAATAATACTTTTATTCAGCAAAATGATTTTTCTATTTCAAATATATTTTTTTTATTTTCTATTAATCAAAGAGTCCTGAAAAAAAGTATAACATTTTGTACAAAATATTATTGTTATCAACATTGATTATAATATGATTCTTGAGCATTAGTCAGCATATTAAAATGTTTTTTTTTTAAAGATCATGTGACACTGAAGACTGGTGTTCATGGCTGCTGAAAATTCAGCTTTGACATCACAGGAATAAATTACATTTATAAAATATATTGAAATAGATTAAACATTATTTTAAATTGTAATAATATTTCACAATATTGTTGTTTTTATTGTATTGATCAAATCCACACTCTAAAAAATGCTGGGTTAAAAACAACCCAAGATGGGTTGAAAATGTTTTAACTCAGCAGTTGGGTTAAATGTTTGCCCAACCTGCTGGGTAGTTATATTTAACTCAACTATTGTTTAAAAATTGCTGTATTGCTTGCTTAAAATGAACCCATAATATGTTGTAAATGTAATAAATTAACATTTATTAATATGTTTAATAAATAAATAAACAATAAACATTCGTGATCCTGAACCACAAAACCAGTCATAAGTCACACAGGTATTTTGTAGCAATAGCCAACAATAAATTATTGATTTGTCTTTTATGCAAAAAATCATTAGGATATGAAGTAAAGATCACGTTCCATGAAGATATTTTGTCAATTTTCTATAGTAAATATGTCAAAAATGTATTTTTTTGAGTGGCTATACATTGCTAAGGACTTAATTTGGACAATATTAAAGGCGATTTTCTCAATATTTTGATTTTTTTTTTTTGTACCCTCAGATTCCAGATTTTCAAATAGTTATATCTCGACCAAATATTTAAAAAAAAAAAAAAAAATGGACCCTTATGAAGCTATGACTGGTTTTGTGGTGTAGGGTCACATTTATTAAATTCCTTATTAATGTTCATCTTTTGATTGTTAATGTTACCAGTAATTATGTGTCTGATTTTTAATTTCCAACCCCATATTTTGGGTTCATTTTAAGCCAGTTATATAGTAATATTTAAACAATAGTTGGGTTAAATAAAACTGCCCAGCACTATGGGCTAACATTTAACCCAACTGCTGGGTTAAAACAACCCAATCTCTGGGTTTGTCTATCTAACACAACATTTTTTAGAGTGCAAAATAGTGAGTATTAGACACTGCTGTCTGATGAACTGTTCCATTTCCCCCAGCCATTAAAAAAAGGAAATGTTTTCTTTTTCTTTCTTTCTTTCTTTCTTTCTTTCTTTCTTTCTTTCTTTCTTTCTTTCTTTCTTTCTTTCTTTCTTTCTTTTGCTTGCATTTTTATGCTAAATGATTTAAAAAAAAATGCATCTAAATACTGAAGTAGGAATTGTGACAACTAGCCCTAATCTCTCCTATTATATATACATTTATTTGTCATCTACCCAATTTCACGAGAGATCCCAGGGTCAATATTTCACCTAGAGAGGAGGGAGTGAGAGAAGGGAGAGGGAGAGAGAGAGCTGTAGTGTGTTGTAGTGGGGGTACCATGCGCCTCTGCATTGCATTAGTGCTGGAAACGTCACACAGCTGTTCTCGCTGTCATGTTGTGCTGATTAGAGACGCGGGAAAACCTCAGAGAGCATGAGACCCATCCGAGTGGATTCTGCGTCCGATTCAGCCTCGTGCCGGAGCGAAATATAAACACGCTTCGCCGTTCCTCTGCTGCAAGGTGACGCAGCGCCGCGTATCAGGTGGAGTGACGACAACTGCGGCACCAGAGCGAGCCCGACCGACCCGGGCGACTGCGCGAGCGAGCGGATAACGGTCCTCTCAGAGGAAACCCGGGCTCGGTGTTGATATGTGTCACCGTTCACAATGACAACGAGGAGAAAGTCCAGCAAACTGCAGCTTCGGCGGTCAATCAGCGAGCAGCTGCGCGACTCCACGTCGAAAGCCTGGGATTTACTGTGGAGAAACATACGGGAGAAGCGACTGGCAGGTCAGTGACAGGACACGAATTAACTTTTACAAATAAACAACAATGCATCTTCCAGTTAATCATATGCCTACTACCACATGGGCATGGGGAAGGTCAAGTTTTAGGTCATGGTCATTTTGTGCCCTCTTGACTGGGGTGGTTTTAATAAGCCTGCATGTGAAGAATGCTTGTGCTGTCTATAAATAATTAAAATCAACATTGACATTGCGCTCCATCGGTCTGTTGTGCGCGTGAAGGCGCAGTTGCGCTGTAATGTCATTAGCTGATGTCTGCTGCCTCTCAACTCGATTAAATGCGCATTCCTGCACAAAAACTAATCAGGACACTCGATCCATGTCACGTTTTTGTTTTAAACCAGTTTTTAAATATTCTTTACACTCTCAAAAGTGGCATGTTGTTGAGTATTATGTTTTTGTTTGTTTTTTCAGTGCATGGAATTTCAATGTTTCAGTTTGTGCATTCCGACATGTTAGTATGTTTCACATCAAGTTCAACATGTTTGTATATATAGCTTAGCAGTACTTGTATATATTGGCCTAGCATACAGCACAGTAGTTTTCATAAATGTTAAAAACTCTCGTTTTGTAGTGTTATTGTCCTCCAAACACTCTGAAATATCAGCTGTAGCCTATATTCTAATATCAGATGCCTATTTAAAATTTGAAGAAAATTTCAGTCTTTAAGGTAGTACATCTTAATTTAGTTTCAGTACAAGTTCAACAATGTTAAGACCCATTTGTTTAGGGTGCAGGGTTCAAATCCTGAAAATATAGCAAAATATTTTAGAAAAAAGCAAATTGACAACCAGTGATCAGCAGTTTTGTTGTATAGAAGCTTTGACACTTTGTTCCACATTAAAGAACTCATACGAAGCATTGTAAGGATGATGATTTGTGAAAGAATGAGTGATCTCTGTCAAAAATAGCTTTTTTTAGTCATGCAGAATAATACCCTATTTTGGAAATTGCATTTAAAGTCCACTTGAATGAATAATCTGAGGGGGCATGCATATTCTGTAGTATTTTAGAGACATCTTTGTTTGTACACTTAGCGGTTTTCCACCATGGGGAATAAAGTAATTCTTGTAAAATAGAGTCCATTGTAACATGAATGGCAGGGCTCTGCTTACTCCTTTGTGGCTTTAAGTGAGGAAATGACAGGAAAAGTTCATTTAAAAGCAATCTGGACTGAGTGTTGTACAGACACTCCTCTCTCTCTCTCTCTCTCTCCTTCAACCTACTAACCTCATTCTTCTCTTTTTAACCTGAGGATTCATTTCTGCTCCAGCAATCAGACCTTTTATCTCCTGGATAAACATCGCATATAAAGAAACATAAAAACTATATATTAAAACCACAGTGTTTTGTAGCTTTGTGCCTGTTTCTAGTGGATATTGAACCTGTTGACTCTTGTTACTGATAAAACATGTGGGATTACTGTAAGCAGTGTCTCCCCGATTTAGACCATGAACAACTCACCTCTGGTTGACCCTTACTGAATTTAGCTCATAAGTGAATGCCCATAATGACACAGGTTTGTTTTCATGGATCAAGTTCATGTTTAGGTAATTTAGGCACAGCCCTTATGTGGTGGTCTTGGCTGGACTGAATTCTGTAGCAGTTATGCAGCCTGAAGCAAGTCCTCAGCTGAACTGAATCGATAATGAATGTTTTTTCTAAATGAATTGCATTTCATGACCACCAGATGGCAGTCATGGTCAGGTTCTCCCTCAAGAATGCCAGTGTTCTTCAACAGCATCTTTCCTAGTTTCTCATAGCCAGACCTTCAGGCTGATAAGAGATGGTCATGACTCCATCGCAGCTTTCATTGGCCAAGGGCAGCCCAAGAGGACGTCTGACGGACATGTAAAGCAACCAATTTAGGGGCGTGTAAATATAAAGTAGATGTCTCCACATTAACAGACCGGCATACAATTAATTCAAGAGCATAGTGCAAGTTAACTGGTGCTGTGGACTTCACATATGAAAATCCAGCATTTAGTTGACCCTGATAAGCGTTCATTGTCACAGTTGTAAACACAACAGTGTTCTTTTTCCATAAGGTGGTTTGGTGACACAACTGCTTTATTTCCATATGGACAGTTAAATACCGCGACACACACGTCTCCCGGAAATCCTGGAGAATTCAACCAGATGACAACTTTGAAACTCGCAAAGTGTTTCCCCTTTTGTGTGCCATATGCATCAGACATTCAGCCAATGGTCCAGGAGCGTGACGTCTGAGTCTGAAACTACATCTTCCCAGGCTCGTCCATGCATGTTTCAAGCATTCAAAGTGGAAACAGAAATGCTTGCATACAAAAAAAATGTGAAGCTGTCTCCAGTGGCGTCTGAATCATTGACTTGAAGTGCTTTGCCATTTTCCTCTTTGAATTTTCAACATTTTCAATATCATGGTTCAGTAGAAATGTTTGGGCAGGTCTATAACTGTTGATTTTCTCCGAGCTCCACATGTCTTTTCAGCTTGGAGTTTAACAAGAACAAGATCTTTTCCGAGCCCACAACATTTTACAGAGGTCTCTAAAGATTGACAATACCACTCATTTTCTTTTTGATCCAATACCAGATATGATCAAGGCCAGTGTTGCCGATATTGAAACTTATACAATTTTTTTTCCAATATCTGAAGTAGGGCTGTTCAACGATAACCGTGGTTATCGTGTACAAAATAAGAGTCTGTGTTTACGTAATATGTGTGTTTGTTTTGTGTATAATTAATATGTATATATATAAATATACACACATACATGTATATATTTAAGAAAAATATATTGTATTTCTATACAAATATTTACATTTATATATAATTTAAATATATAAAAATAAAAATATATATATTTATACATACATGCTTATATTTCTTAAATATATACATGTATGTGTGTATTATATAAACATAATAATTATACACAAAACAAACACACATATATTACGTAAACACAGACTCTTATTTTGTACACGATAACCACGGTTATCGTTGAACAGCCCTAATCTGAAGATAAAATGCATGATCATAAACATTCAACATTATTTTTGAAATCCTTTTTTTTTTAATTATTGGGATAAGCCTAATTATTTTACCTTAAACTGTAAATGACCAGATCTGTTTTTGTCTACCATTCTTTAACAACAATTTCTAATTACATTTTAACTTTTAAGCTTCTGTTTTCAGCATAAATGCACATATAACTCTGTCCTCTAACTGGTAGCTTACAGTTGTTTCACTTCACTTTGAAACTTATTTAATGGAATGATTTTCATTCTAAATAAATATAAATAAATACAGCCAAGTTAAATAAATAAAATATACTATATAATAAATCATTGCAGTTATCACTATTTAAAAACATTTTATACGTAAATGTCTGTATATATATAATATATTTAATTAATATAATATAATATAATATAATATAATATAATATAATATAATATAATATATCATGGTGCGTAATTTGCAGGTGGGATGGGTGGGACATGTCCCCACCACTTTTTGTCAGTGTCGATATTGTCCCCATCACTTTTTGAAACATCTCGAGGCATACAGATGTTCCTAATAGCTACAAAAGAAACATCTCCAGTTGATTAGCAATTCATTCATTTGTGTAATAAGAAGCGATCTGGCACTAGAATGTGTTGTTTTTTCATGCTGAGTGCTCGTTGCCGCTGTTATCAATGGCGGAAGGCAACAGTGTTCTCTTGGTGCTCATGCCGTCTTTGCACATATGAGTGCTTCAATCAATCGCTTAACACCAGTGCAGAGACTCTATTCGTTCCGGTGAAATCAAAAACAAACTGCACACAAATGTGTCCCTGCTATTGATATATAATCACAGATGAACAATTTTGGTTTTAATAACAAAATATATATATATATATAATATATAGATTAGTGGATTAGAACTCAGGACCTCTGGCATGCTTAACAAAAATTCTACCAGCAGTCCATATAAGTAGTCCCCTTGATACATCATCAGTATCTAAAAGTATTGATTATTTCTGGATTGATTGACCCTATAGCAATCTCCCAAGATCAAGCAAATGTGAATGGTCTTGATGGCCAAATATCTTGTGTCTTGACTTTAACTTAACATTTAAAGGTGCTAAAGAGGATGTTTTGTTTTATACATTTTTGCAATATTACTTGAAACTGATAAAAGACTATTTATTAGGTGCACTGAAAGGAATATACATATTACATATATATTAATATACATCATCTGTGCACGAGGTAGGCCCTTAAAAACATCAGCCAATCGTTTACGCGTTCATCGCGTAAACGATTGGCCCTCTTGCTTGTCAATCACTGCCGTGACGTTCCTTGTGCGAGGCGTGCGCGGCTGCGCGCTCCAGTAACTTTCCACACTCCACAGGCGCCGCATGCAATGTTTTTGTCAGGAGACAGGAGTAACAACTGCAGATTATGAGTTACCTGCCGTGAGTCCGACATAATGAATCCACTAACACGACACAGCGAATGCCGGTGGTAAACACTCGTGTTCCAATACTCGTGCACGAGTTTTGGGAGGCGTTCCCTCGAAACAAGCTGTGAAGGAGGGGGGCTGTTCTTACGCATGCGCTCATTTCAAAAACTCACTAACAGTCTTTGGTTTCTCAGTCGACGAAAAGATCCTCTTTATCACCTTTAAGTGCAGTTGTTATTGCTTCAATACCATATTATTCTGTAGTTAGATATTTAGCATGCTAGATATTCTATAGAAAGAAGCACTGAGCTCTCTGATGATATTGCAATACTTTCTTACAGCTCCTTCATTCCCACTGCATCTCACTTTTACTCTTTGTTTCTACTAAGATTTCTTATCTAGCACAAAGTATGTTGGATAGTGTTTTTTCCCCAGGTGCACCATTCATTTCTCTTTTCTTTGGCTGAAACATCCACACGACATGCACACACACACAGACTACTTGAAAAACACACTCTAAAATCACTCTGAAGCAGGTTTTTGGCTGAAGTTCAGTTGGCTGCACAGTGCTTTCTACCCTCCCAACCCTATTGGCTCTTCTCGTGGTCACACGACCATTAAGTGGGTGGTGCAGATGAAAGTGTGCACTCAGATCAGAACTGACTTCATGCCTAGGTGTGTTTGAGTCTTTTTATATTTGTCAGTGTTCAGCGAGTATATGACAAAAAGATCACACTTTGTAGTGTATTTCAGCAGTTCATTCGACTGTGTGTGAAAGTTAAGGGAGTGACAAAATGATAAGTTTGAAGGAAGCAGTTTTGGCTGACTCTGTACCTGAGGACAGTGGAGAGATGGACACAGTGTTGACTGACCTCTTAGACAAGTGCATGGATAGTGAGTGTTTGGGAAGCATGACTCCAGAGACTCAAGATATATACCTCAGACTGGACAGCTACCACAGGCGTTCTGGACTACGCCTGGCCCGTATCATCGCTAGACAACAGCTGCTAAAGAAAATATCCCAAGGTATGAGAAGTGATTTAGGTACATTAACAGTTTGTACTCATCTTTCTTTGCATTTTGGTTATTATTTTTATTTATATCAGAAGTGTATTGTAAATGTTAGGAGATGTTTCTTTGATGTACAGTAAGTATATAACGCTATAACTGGAGAGCATAGAACATTTGGATTTGGAAAATACTTCATATTGTAATCTGTGACTTTTGATTGCAGTCTTTAGAAAATCTGAGCACAGTTTGAGAGTGACATTGAGTTTTTTAAAATCACATGTGTGATTATTAGGGTCTTTTTGTTACAACAATTTAGATATTAAAACGTTTTCATCTGAGGTTTTTCGTTCCTACGAGATGAAACGTGAGTGAAACTTATAACGCATTGAAGTTAAACATGTTCCATAGGCATTATATGTGACCGTTCTCATTTAATGCCTTATTTTTTGTTCTTGTTTACATGAATATGAAGCACTTTGCACTCGGCTTTGACATGCTAAGCCGATCTTCTGTTTTCAGTGGTACAAGACAAAGTTTTCTTGTGTTTTCTAGATGTAAAGAGTCTTTGTGTTTCTGGCACTAGAGAACAGTCTGTCCAAATCCAAAGTATTATCCAAAAATCCACAGTATTATTAATGAATAACCCTTTTATACTTAATGCGTATGATAGCACAATGCATGACAAGTGTTTTCAAAAGGTTAACAGCGCTGCATTATGTTCTTGGAGGTCTAACAGGGCAGTTTGTTTTGGTTTGTCTGCTCATTAACAAGAAGTATTACTGAGAAGCATATATACATGTACAAATATGATTTGTTAAATATGTTTATAATAGTACTACTGATGTTTAGCTTTGGTTTGACAGTGAAATGCTTTAGAGGTCAATAGAAATGCGGTGTGTGGTAGCTTTATTTTTGGCTGAGAATCTGAACACGTACACACACACTTTCTCTTTCTCACACAGCAGCAGGAATCTTTGGACTGCATGCTGGTTACTTTGTCATTCGGCTTGTGGAGGTCTGGATGGCTGGAGAGCTCTTGTGGAATCACGGGCTTATCCAGTCATGACTGTGGCATGTGGATGCATACCTGTATCATGCTGCAGGATATATTCATCTCCATCTTAGACAAGATTATTGATTTGAAATGATTTACATCCCACACTTAATAAGATAGTTTGACATATTATTTATTTGACATATATTTCATTTTTTAGACGGTGAGCTAAGTATAGTAAATGTATGAAATTCAGCTGTTAAGAGATTCTCACTGCTTTTGTCTCAAATCTTAACCTGACCTTTTTTTTGCCTGACTGCAGACTAAGTGTTAGCAGCTGCACCATGAATCGGGTCCAAGAATACCCCATTCCATCAAAAACTAGGCCTGGGGCCTGTCATGTGCAGCACTTTGATAAAGTGGGTCTGCCACTGTGAATGGTTTGAGCTAAGTGTGGATTGAAGGCAATGCCAAACTGAGACTGAAATATGAGCATCTTTTGAGTCCCCTTGATTATGTCTCTTGCACTTTCTTTAGCTTAGTGCATCACAAGTCTGTCTTTGGAGAGGTCTTTTGTCAGGGAGAAGTCAAACTATATTGATGTTGATTCTGATTCACAAACTCTTGATTTGATTCAAATCTGATTTATGGTTCAGTTTGATTTCAATCAGATTCACAAGCTCTCAGACTGATTTCCAGTTCATAAGCTCTCGGACTGATTTGTTTCCGGTTCACAAGCTCTTGATTTGATTTGATTCCAGTTCACAAGCTCTTAATTTGATTGTTGTTATTCTGAATCACAAGCTCTTGATTTGATTTGTATTCTCAATCACTCTTGATTCTGATTTGCAAGCTCTCAATTTGATTTGATTCAGTTTGATTCTGATTCACAAGCTCTCAAATTGATTCGATTTGGGTATATTTTAGTTAGAGGTCCCTATCATACACCCTGCGCAATGCAGCGCCAGGCTTGAAGCAAGTGTTTTAGCCCGACGCAGTTATCATTTTCATGTCCTGCACCACGTTTAAATAGCAAAGGCATTTGCACCTATTTGTGCACCCATGGGTGTGCTGGTCTGAAAACGAGGTGTTCAAGCACATTGCTGGCACGTTACTATTTTGAGGCAACTGAAATAGACTGCGCCATTGACCAACTGACCAACCCATATTTGTTTTGTTATTTAAAGGGGTGGTTCAGTGTTTTTTTTCTAGGCTTGATTGTGTTTTGGGGGCACAGTTTAACATGTCTTAATGCTTAGTTTCTTTTAAAATGCTGTATTTTTCATATATTTTAGCTTTATTCTACACCTCTGTTTCCACTCTCATATGAATGGCTCGTTTGACTTCCTGCTTCTATGAAGCCACTCCCTCCAAAATACGCAATGTGCTCAGATTGGTTGGTAGCTGGTCCAGTGTATCATGATTCGCTGAAGTGTCCGGAAACGCCACGCCCCTTACCATTTGTAGTTATGCACTAAGCTGGAAATGTAAATAATGGCATCTGTATTGCTGAATCAAATTGAGCCGAATCAGACCCAGATGAAGGGGGTAAAGCAGAACCTCTGCAATCGCGTCTTTTAAAGGACTTTTATGAATGGTATTTAATTTAGTATTTGTGTCAAAGTGTTTAGATATGCTGTCACTGCTGTTTGTTAGCTTTCAATATACAGTTTTATCCTGATTAAAGCTTTACTGTAGCCGAATACATGACTGAGTAGTCGCATTTTTGTAAAGGTAGCGTTTAATTTATAGCATGAACAACTGTTTATCTATGAACATAGAAGTTTGTTGGTGTTTGTTGCGCTAGAACTTAGCTAACTGGCTAGCAAAAACGAGTTGCTCTTTGTATATGTCCTTGATGCATTCAAAATAGCAACAGAACTATAACATTACGTTTAAAAGACAAGCATAACCAATAAAATGTACTTACAGTTTGAAGCCAATAAACAGCAAAAAGTGGGAACTGCTTCATCTTTCAGTAATAGCTTTTGTGCAAATCCAGCATTGAACTCGTGTAGATTCAGGAAGCTGTCTTCAGCGCCGCATCCAGTGTAGAAAATATCACAGATAATAATGGGTTCTATATCTTTTGACGCGTCGCGTCGCACAGCTCGCGTTCGGTGTAAACAACTCTTCCGCTTTCATTATGCTGCGCCACATGGCCTCGCCCACTTTGTTGCGTGTTCCCGGGGGCAGTGTTTGTTAATAGCAAGGGTTTATGATGTCACCAACACGGGAAGAAGCTTGTTGTAGTCCAAACAGGCCGTTTTCGTAGGCAATAAAATGCCATAACTTTAAAAGACAATATCTCCATTTGCATTAAACGTTCAACGCTGTAACTTTGCAGATACTGTTTATGCTCAACCAGCAACATTACACACTAACTAAAGTTAAAAAAGGGAAATTGCATGTAACCACCCCTTTAAAGAGCACGTTAGTAATGTGCGCCTATATGCAAGTGCACAACGCGCATACACTCTGCTTATTACACACAGGGATGCGCAGCAGCACACAAACATGCCAAATATTAAAAATAAAAGGATAACAGTGTAAAAGATTATTATTGTGTGCATAAAGATAAAAATGCTTTGGTAGAATCCGGCTTTTCCTGTAGATGGTCTGCTCGCACGCTTTAACCTTGTGCATGAGCAGATCCGTTTCCTTACTAGAGAAGCGTTCAGTTTTTCCACAAATTCCGTAAACAGCGAATCCGCCATGGTGAGAGCGCAACTGGCTTTTAAAGTCCCTGTAAAGTCAATTCTGAGAATTCTTTCTAAACACTTTATAAATGTTACAAATGTATTGCTAAAACACATTACAAAGTGTGTGAATTGAGTAATGCTTAATTGTGAAGTAAGAGCGTTAAACAGTTTTTCACCAAGTCTCTGCTCAGGATTTTTTGGGCGGAGCTAAAACGGGGGTCTAATGACGCACATCGTCCCCCGAGCATAGCCCCGCCCCTAACACTATATAACTGTCGATGACGCACCGAGCGTGGCGCCGCCTCTACAGCGGTTCACTCGCTGTGTCTCGAGTGTCATTACAGTCATACACCCCTTTGTACATTTAGCTAGTAATGCCTTCGTCACGCAAATGCATATAACATGGTTGTTATAATATACAATACAGCTCGGTCTTCTTATTTCCTCCCGTCTCGCGGCACCGTCATTTGTCGACTCGACAACAGTCCAGCAGTAGGCTACGTGCCCACCAATGAGTGTAAGTTACCGAGTTTGCTTATGTTATAATTAGTAGGTAGTCCACAGTAACTTTACTAAAATGTGCAACCCTCAAACGGGATTCTTTTGTTTATATGCATCAGTATGTTTGACTCATTAGACAAGTAAGTTGAGACGGCAGCTCTCGCGAGTGGGTGTGGTTTCAGCGCCGACAGCGGACACGCCCCTAGCGTTTGAGAGCAAAGAGCGCTGCCTATTTTTTCGAGATTTTGATAACTTATTTCATATACTTGCAGATTTTTTTAATCATTCAAATTTGGCTGGGTGGTAAATAACACATTTTTCTGTGGTGTGAAAAGCTCAAAACACATACTTTAAAATGACTTTACAGGGACTTTAAAGGGAATGGGAGATGAGACTCTGATTCGTTTATTGCACGTTACGCCCAAAACAAACCCATTACTCATTAAGAGAATAGAGACAACCCTTTTAGACTATGTGCTGGGCGCGCCGACCATTTTTTCCTGTGCTTAAACTAACAAAAGTGGATTCGAACACGCCCTAAGTGCACTTGTGCCGTGCACTTTAAACCATGCGCTTAGATCATTAAAATAGGGCCCAGAATGTTATTTTTGCTCTCTTTACTTACAGTAAGCTGTAAATTATACAAGGCAGTGTTTTAGAATGATTCAAACCATGTTTGAACAATTCTTTTTTAATTATTCATTAAAAGAACCAGCAAAAAGAGTCGTTCATCAAAATGAACCGGTACATAAGTCATCTTGATCAATATATTATCTTTTGCATTATAAAACAGTCTTTGATTCTGATTGGATGAGCTGCGTTCAAAGCTGTTGTAATTTACTCTACAAACATACACTTGTGACCTCATTACATCAGAAGAAAATCATACAGGTTTGGAAAAATGTTTTTGTATTTAACCAATGACAGAATTGTCATTTTTCAGTAAACTGTTCCTTTAATGTGTGGTTTGCAGCTCTAACAGTTATGTACAAGCCTGCCAACTACTTTCATATTATTTTTGTATTGGAAAGAAAAATGTTTCATCTAAAAACAGTCCTCACCCACGCACAGCATACCTTAGACATTCTTGACTGCACGCAGGTCATGTCTTTATAAGGAAACCTGCCAAATATATAATGAAAAATTAAATACTCCATAATTCTAGATCTATTTATTATTCCTCAATCCATTTTGCCTCATTTATTAGATGCAGTAGTGAATTATTTTTATAATTAAAACTATATTAAATATAACAATATTTGAAATGAGTCATGATCAGTGCCCTTACTAACCCTTGTGTCTCATCCACTCTCTATGCAGAGTGGATTCCTGGATGGTGAATATGTACATTTGTCATATCAGGAGCTGCTGTGGCATGTGTGCGCTTGCTCAACAGCAGTCAGAGAGAGGTAGGGCTGGGCTTCTGTGGGCCAGTGATTCAGTTCAGCCCCTTAATCCAAAAACAATCATCTCTTGTCTACAGCTAGCTAAGCATTTTCAAAACAATGACACATTAAAAAAGCGGGAACTATCTATGTGTTTTTACAGTGGTTAAAAGTGTGGTAGTTTGAAATGTATTTGAATGGAATTTTCTGAAGGTATTAAAATAAGAAGTAAGTATTTCAAAACACTGCTTCAGGAAGCTTCGGAGCATTATGAATCAGCGTGTCGAATCAGCGGTTCAGAGCGCCAAAGTCACGTGATTTCATCAGTTTGACACAAAGTTCCGAATCATGATTTGACACAGAAGAATCATAACGCTCCGAAGCTTCCTGAAGCAGTGTTTTGAAATCGCCCATCACTAAATAAGTTTTGTTTTTTTGGCGCACCAAAAATATTCTCGTCACTTTATAATATTAATATTGAGCTACTGTACTCACATGAACTGATTTAAATATGTTTTTAGTACATTAATGGAACTTGAGAGAGGAAATGTCATTGCTGGCTATGGAGGCCTCACTGAGCCATCGGATTTCAACTAAAATATCTTAATTTGTGTTCTGAAGATTAACGAGTAATAAATGACATTATTTTCATTTTTGGGTGAACTAACCCTTTAAGGCTACAAGAAGATCAGCAAAGCTTATCAGTCAGAATATTGTAGCAAAAGTGGTACAAAAATTTTAATAAGATGGAACTGCAACCATCTCACAGAGACGTCCAGGTCATTCACGGAAGTCAACACCTCGACAGGAGCGTCTTCTGATGAGAAGGGTTGAAGAAAATCAGCATGCAAGTTCACTGCAGTTATCTAAAGAAGTAGAAAGCCAAACTGGGGTGACTGTTTCCCGTGACACAATACGGCGTACACTGCAGAGGAATGGCATGCATTGGTGTCGTCCACGAAAGAAGCCTCTCCTAAAGCCCAGGCACAAAAAAGCCCACCTAGAGTTTGCCAGGGCCCATGCTGACAAAGATGAAGACTACTGGGACTCTATATTCTGGAGTGATGAGACCAAGATAAAGGTTTTTGGAACTGATGGCTTCAAAACTGTATGGCGTCGCAAAGGTGAGGAATACAAAAATGTTGCATGGTGCCTACGGTGAAACATGGTGGTGGCAGTGTCCATCATGAATTCACAGATGTACTGCTCTATACTGAAAGAGAAGATGCTACCATCACTCTGTGCCCTTGGTCGTTGTGCACTTTTCCAATATGACAATGATCCTAAACACACATCTAAGGCCATTGTTGGATTTCTGAAGAAGAACAGGGTGAAAGTGATTCATTGGCTCCTGATCTGAACCCAATTGAACACCTATGGGGAATTCTGAAGAGACAAGTTGAGCATCAGTCTCCATCCAGCATCCAGTCTCTAAAAGAGGTCATTCTTGAAGAATGGAAAAAGATAGATGTTGCAAAATGTTGCCAACTTGTTCATTCCATGCCTAGAAGACTTGCTGCTGTCATAAAAAATCATGGAGGCCATACAAAGTACTAGATGTAGTAGTTTTTTTCTTCTTGTTGTGGGGTGTACTCATTTTTGCATCACCCTAATTTGAGTAAAACTGAAAAATGTGTAATCCAAGTTAAATGATTAACCTTACTTTCATGTTATAAGTTAAACAGATGTTATATTAAACTTAGTCTTGTGATCATTTTGGAAATTGTTTTTGTGTTCATTGAGATATTGTTTAAAATGTTACTTTTCAAAGGGGGTGTACTCATCTACGCTGAGCTCCGTAAGTCAAAGGAGATTTTCAAACTTTTATCGTACATTTTTTAATATATAACATTTATAAAAGCACACTCAAGATTGACATCAAAGTCCTAATGAAATCTGTGACAAGTGGTTTGAGCCTGAATTTGTTGCAGGAAAGTGTGTAGGAGAAAATGAAAAAGCAGTATGTGAGGGATGCAGTGCATGATTTCATGCTCTATAAAGATGGAAAATTAAGACAAAACACTTCTGTAGGATCAGTAAATTGAGTAACTGAATTGTGTAAATGGCATAATAAAGAACCAAGACATAATCAAATACTGTGGTGGTTCTGGTTATTGTTTGTGCGTGTCGTAATTGGTATTTGCATTAATGGTAATTGTTTTAATAAGAAAGGGTGTTACAATGCCATCCACTTTTGTTTTTGTTTGAGATGAAGTTTCAGAGGGCTGACATCTTGAAGTTTTTCCCTTGCTCTTGGTTGCCCTCTGTTGGGTAAAAGATGTATGATCATACATGTCAATCACAGAATATTACTTACTAGCTGTGTTTATTAAGGCAAGAATCAGTATTAATATTGCGCAAACTATTTGAACTAGCCCCAACCCTAATTATTATAATTTGGCACATAACTTGTCCTTACTGTTGGTGCTGCAAACATGACTGATACCTGAAATCATGCAGCTTGTGCTGTCAGAAAGATGCTGGTGAATTCCCTGGTGAATGATAAAATAGTTTAAAAATATTCCATAGTCTTACATTGAAGGAGAGACCTAACTCAAATCAAGAGAGCGGAATATAACAGACCTGAAAGACTTTTGACTTGGGTCAGTTAGCAACACTCAAAACTTCCTTGCAACTGCCTAGTAACCATACAGAACATCCTAGTATACAGAACACTACAGCATAACAACATGCTAAAAAAACACAAAAATCAATAAGAGTAGCCTACAGTTTAATAGATTGTTATTCTTTCACTTCTGACCCTGGTTTCCCTCATGCTATATGATTCCTGCATTCCTGTCTGCCACTTCTGTCACACACACAGCCTCACACGTGCAGCCACATCTTGTTCCCAGAAGGGAATGTGTGAGGACTCTAGGGAGTGTGCCCAGAGCCACTTAGCCCACACTTGACCCTCTGGTATCTCTCTCTCTCACACATACAACAGTCTCTCTTTCTCCTCTGTTGTTATTCTTTTGTGAACCATTCTTCTCCAGTGTTATTCCTCCTCCTATCATTTCACTGCTTGACTGCGCAAGAAAGAGAGGAAAAGTAAATAACAGACAGATCTTTAAAGGCATATATCACCCAAAAATAAAATAAAAAATTGTCATCAGTTACTCATGCACCCTCAAGTTGTTCTAAGCCTGTATGCGTTTCTTTATGTTGAACTCAAAAAAGGTTATTTTAAAGAATGTGGATAACCAAACAGTTGCTGATCCTCATTTACTTCCATTGTATAAAAAATAAAAAAAAAACTTTGGAATTCAAAACTTTGGACTAGAAACTGGTTACCAGTATTCTTCAAAATATCCTCTTTTGTGTTCAGCAGAAGAAAGAAACTCGTATATGTTTAGAACAGCTTGAGGGTGAGTAAATGATGACCGAATTTTTATTTTAGGGTGATCCGATCGTTAATTCCTGCGCTGTATGCAAATTTAATGGAGTTAAATGGAGCTAGTCATCTGTGCGATGTATGTTGGAGTAGAGCTATCATATCTTGCTATAATGTAATATTGCCCTCTCACACATTTATTTTTTAACATTTTTGGAGGAGTAAAATTCACATATGTGGTTTCAACAACCAGATGCATTTACACTTGTCCAGTTTCGTTTCGGAGAGCTTTTTCACCTGGTCTTTTTACTATCGGATAGCTATACAATCAAAGAAAATGCATGAAGTGACCAGGTGTAAACAGGCCCATAGTAAGTGTAGTATTGTAAAGATATATATATATATATATATTTATATATATATATTTATATATATATATATATATATATATATATATATATATATATATATATATATATATATATATATATATATATTTATATATATATATATTTATATATATATATATATATATATATATTTATATATATATATTTATATATATATTTTTTAAATAAAGTCATGCTGAAACTGAGACAGATCTTTTCTTCTGTATTGTGACATACGGATTATCGGGGGAAAAAAAGAAAATACCAGGGAGACGTTTGTCGTTTTCACTGGAAGGTCTAGTTATAATGTTTTGATTATGTAAACATTACAATTATGTTTTTTAAAAAAAATACATAATATACATTTAGAAAATAGATAGGAATTTTAATTTCATGCTGACTTTAAATAATTGCCATGAATTTATATTGTCATTTGTACAGTACTAAAGTCAAAATAAATTAAAATATTATCAACTCAAATAATCATTAATAGTTCTAATTTATTTGCATGGCATGTTTTAGAAATATTGCTCCAATAAATTGAAAACCCCTGCTTTAAAGGCAACATAAAACAATGAATGTAACTTCTGTAATGTGACATATTATGTAAGATGGAAGGTTTGATTGGATCGAAACATTTTGGGCTGTGATATTATCGAGTAGTTTCAGAAAGTTATTACATTTGGATTTTATTGTATTACTATCATTTCTACAGTAATTATTTCTATAGAGCATTTAAAAACAACAGAAATTGAACAAAGTGCTTTTCACATTTCTCCCAGAACTTGAACAGATTTTGTCACTGTCTGGGAACAGGCAGTCGAACAGGTTGCATCTCCAGCTGCGGGTGTGTGTGCATATGATCTGTGGCGCCCTGAAGGTAAAAGCACATTCATTTTCTCACATGTTCATGGGTGAGAAGGAGGGCGGGGGGGCTGAAGACTGTACATGCTCCAGCTGTTTGGAGGAGTGGAGGGGAGGGCGGAAGAGAGACTGGCACGTAAGCGATACAGTCAGGAGGTGAAGTGTAGAGAAAGAGAAACATACAGCTGAGGTCTGCGGTGGAGAGGACCGGCTCTGGAACGGGATCTTCTAGTGGACTGACAGAATAAATCACTGAATGTTCGACTGGAAAATCTGCAATGGTTTTAGGATCTTACCCATGAACACAGCTGCCTGCCGATGCCTAGAGGTACCACAAACCAACTGCATCTTCAATTTACTCTGAAGCCCAAATGGCTAATTTTTTTACTTTATGATATGCATCTGGTTTTTACTATTTGGTCAATTTAAAAAAAAAATTTATTAAATTTTTCTATTTTTTTTCCTTTATTCGAAGTACACAGAGGAAATGTTATTGCTCAAATCATGCTCTTTTATGTCAGTTATGTTTTATTTAAGCGACTTTGTCTCTGATGCTTATTCTAAAATCACTCGGGTTATTTTCCCAGGAGCAAAATCTGATACTTAAACAAAAGTATCCATTTGCTCACCATCTGAACGTATGGCTTGCCTAGGAGAAATAACTGAGATATTTAAATACTTCCTTTATGATTTTTCTTTCTCATGACTGAGTTTGAATATGAAGGACATGGTCCATACTAATGGAATTTCAGAGTCATGTTTAGTTAAACAAGAAACTTCCTTATGATCCCCATGGATGGATGTCAAATCATTTTAGCATGTGTGGGAAAATGGCATTGGTCCATAAGTATTTGTGTGTGTGTGTATTAACCCTGCATGCGCTGATGAGCAATACAGGAACTGTCTGGAGAAACCCCATGGGAGGTGTGTGTGTTTGTGTGTGTGTGAGTATTTAGAGACTGCATGTTTGTGGGAGAGTTTGCATTACAACGCTCAAAAAGGATCATAGTTTTACTGCCTTGGTGGTCTGAGAGTCAAGTTCACACAGTTTAACACACACTGCTACACACTACACTGCTCATTGACACAATTGATAGTTTCAGAACAGAGGTTTACTTTTGCATTTTCAATATCCTGAATGTTTAATTCCAGAATACCTCACATCATGGATGTAAAATGTGTTGTAATTCATGTTGACTGTAAATTAAATAGCATTAGAGTTGTTGTTTTTTAACCTCTGTCTAGCCTATTCACCAGGTATGTTTTATCTGCGTTTAGGGTATGGATTATGATTGAACATTTGTACTATGAAGTTTTTGTTAGCCTTAGAGTGATTAAGTGTTTTTCCATAGGCAACGTGGACTGATGTCTGTGCTGTAGAGGTACTGTATGGGATCTCTTAAGAGCACAGCAGGACTTTTCTGGTAATACATGGCCTAATGGGATTACTGTCAAACATTTATGATTCAGATACAGCTTTGAATGTGCTGTATAGCACTCGCATTCATGATAGCATAACAGAGCTGAACAGTATCACAAAGATTGAGATTACACACACACACACACACACACACACACACACACACACACACACACATTCTCTGCATGGTCTTAATATGTATGTGTTTGAGAATATATGGTAAAATAGTTTGCATTGGTTGGAGCAATGGGTTTGAATCCTGCTTGCAACATTTCACCATCATGTTATTTCTTTTATTTACTTGTTCATTTGAAACATTTCTTGGAAAAATTATTTAATGTTTACTTAATTAAGAAATACTTCCTTTATACTTTTTACTAACTGAAAAAGCCCATTCACAAACATTATGAAAACTATAATTATATTAGCATCCCCACCAACACACAGTAATATTCTTTAGTGAATAAAATCATTATAGAGATATTTCACCCAAAAATGAAAATTCTGTCATCATTTACTCGCCCTCAAGTTGTTCCAAACCTGTCTAAATTTCTTTGTTCTGCTGAACACAAAGGAAGATATTTGGAAGAATGTTTGTAACCAACCAGATGTCGCCCCCCCCCCCCCCCATTGACTACCATAGTAGAGAAAAAAAAATAGTCGAGTGGATTCCAATTGGCTGTGGCTTGGTCGATATTTTTGTTCATCAGCTGAAAAATATAATTCTGAAAGTAATTCCAATGATATTTGTGCTAACGTTTAAGAGCGTTATTAAAGATCAGATAACTTTGATCAAATGTTCTATCAATATTACTGGAAGAACGTTTGTTCTTAACCTTGAGAGAACCTTGCCAGAATGTTAGCTCGGAAAGCAGGAATAGAACCAGAACTAAAGGTGTATGTGAGTAAAGAAGAAAAAACCCCAGAAAGAATGCAAAGACCTGAGAGAGTCATTTGTGGGCCGAGGTGACTTTTAAGGACACAGGACCTGTGTTCTTATATAATCAGAGATCTTGCCTGCTCAATCAAAACAAGAATGCCTTTGATTGTGCCCCGCGCCCTGTGGCATCCAGGCTCTGTGTGGCATCCGTGCCTGCTGCTCTCTCTCATGGCGTTCTGCCTGTTGTCACGTCGAGGTGATCAGGAATGCCTGGGTCACGAGGGGCTGCGTGTCCTGGCTGCTGGGATTAGATGCCATAGCAGCGTAACCCTATGCAGAGGTGATTGCTTTGTGTTTGTTTCTGTGACTTTTTTTTTTACCAGCAGCTCTCTGTGGTTTATTGTGTGAGTTGTGTGACTTTGGCTGACTCATGATGCTGCTTTGCTTTAGGTTATGTTGAGGTATATTGTTTTGGGCACCCTTTGTATTGGTTTGGTCCTTTGGTTCTTGGCAGGGGACATTAGATATTAATGGTATGTGTTAATTAAACTCTTGACTTCACAGCAGTTCTTTATTCCCACACTCTAAGGACTTAGGCCTTCCCAAATTCCCCTCTGAGCTTTAGAAGGTCCCAGAGTCTCTTTAAAGTTCTGCAAAACAAGCCCAGTGGTTGGGCTTCATTTGAGCGCTTCATTACATGTTGTTGTTACTACTGATCTGAGAACCATGCCTTTTTTTTGTAATATTGAAGGCAAGCAGGAAGTTGAGATTAACCAATTGTAAATCATTATAAAAGAGCACTTTTTATAAGGGGTGTAACGTTATATTGATATAGTACAATATTAAAATGCGACAATATGTATCAGTGATGTGACCGATATGTATCGTGATACAGAGTTAGTTTTATCCACGACTCAACTTACTGTATTTACAAGGGATAGTTCACCCAAATATGAAAATTCTGTTATCATATACTCACCCTCATGTTGTTTCAAATTAAATTTTTGTTCATATTCCAAACATTAAGATATTTTTTTTTTATAAAATCTGAATGATTTCTGCATTTCTTTCCCTCTGTTTAAGTTGGATGAGTCTTGATTTATCCACATTTATTTGTTTGTGGAAAAGTTGGCATTACCATGCAGTTGGAGGGGAGGGGTTGAAAAATATGATTAATTGGTGATGTCAACTGGAAAGAGAAGTAATTTTTGGTGACGTAAAAAATACATTTTAATGTATGATTACATTTTTTTCTTAAATCAGGTCAATCTTGACCGTGTTGACTTGATATCATGTACTAATATGACATCCTCTTGATTCACAACTTCAGTAGATGTTTATGACTATCACAAATGATCATAAAAGCTCATGTAATGTCATCTTTTATGCATGCTAATGTCCTTAATTACACACCATTACACTTTAAATTCCTCGGCTACTTGCATGGATGTGTCTGTCGATAATCGACTCCTTGTGCGATCCAAAAGCCCAATGCTTTATTTAACTCTGTCAATGTGAACAAACAAACAAACCATTAAAACAGAACAAACATCCACAGTGGTGACATGGGGGGCTTTTCCTGCCTATGACAGCATGGTTGGCTGCTCCCGCTGAGCGTTGTTTCTTGTGTTTGCACTCTGTAAAAGTGTGTCTTTCTCTAATTGCTTCCATGTGTGTGTGATTCTGAGTGCTGAACTAGTATTGAATGAACATTTAAAGGTGCCCTAGAACTTTTTTTTAAAAGATGTAATATAAGTCTAAGGTGTCTCCTGAATGTGTCTGTGAAGTTTCAGCTCAAAATACCCCATAGATTTTTTTAAATTATTTTTTTTATCTGCCTATTTTAAAGCATATTTAGAAACGAGCCTATTTCAGGTTGCGGCCCCTTTAAATCGCGCGGTCTCCGCCCCCTCCCGAGCGCTCGACTCTATCACAGCATAAACAAAGTTTACACAGCTAATATAACCCTCAAAATGGATCTTTACAAAGTGTTCGTCATGCATACTGAATGCATGCATCGGATTGTGTGAGTATTGTATTTATCTGGGTGTTTACATTTGATATTGAATGAGTTTGAGGCTATGCTCTGTGGCTAACTGGCTAACACTACACTGTTGGAGAGATTTATAAAGAAAAAAAGTTGTTTTTTATGAATTATACAGACGGCAAGTGTTTAAAAATGAAAATAGCGATGGCTCTTTTGTCTCCGTGAATACAGTAAGAAACGATGGTAACTTTAACCACATTGAACAGTACATTAGCAACATGCTAACAAAACATTTAGAAAGACAGTTTAAAAAAATCACTAAAAATATCATGTTATCATGGAACTTGTCAGTTATTATTGCTCTATCTGCCATTTTTCGCTGTTTTCCTTGCTTGCTTACCTAGTCTGATTATTCAGCTGTGCACATCCAGACGTTCTGCCCTTGTGTAATGCCTCAATCATGGGCTGGCATATGCAAATATTGGGGGCGTACACCCCGACAGTTACGTAACAGTCGGTATTATGTTGAGATTCGCCTGTTTTTCTGGAGGTCTTTTAAACAAGTGAGATTTATATAAGAAGGAGGAAACAATAGAGTTTGAAACTCACTGTATGTCTTTTCCATGTACTGAACTCTTGTTATTCAACTATGCCAAGATAAATTCAATTTTTAATTCTAGGGCATCTTTAACATACAAGGGATTATTATGTGTAACTTAATTTAGAGATGCTTTAAATAGTAAAGGAGCTATATTCTACATATATTCATGATATATTGATTGATATACAGTTTATGTGACTATAGTGGTTCAACCTTAATGTTATGAAGCGACGAGAATACTTTTTGCGCACCAAAAAAACAAAATAACAACTGTATTTAACAATATCTAGTGATGGGTGATTTCAAAACACTGCTTCATGAAGCTTTGAAGCTTTACGAATCTTTTGTTTTGAATTAGTGGTTTGGAGTGTGTATCAAAAGTCACGCCCCCAGTGGTGAACCATTGAAATTTCAAAACACTTATGGCGTAACAAAGCCTCATTTACTAAAATCACGTGACTTTGGCAGTTTGAAACACGCTCCAAACCACTGGTTCGAAACAAAAGATTCGTAAAGCTTCGAAGCTTCATGAAGCAGTGTTTTGAAATCGCCCATCACAAGATATTGTTGAATAAAGTCATTATTTTGTTTTTTGGAGCACAAAAAGTATTCTCGTCGCTTCATAATATTAATGTTGAACCACTGTAGTCATGAACTGTTGTAAATATGTCTTTAGTATCATGGGCATTGAAAGTGTTAGTTATCTTGCTGGCAATAGAGGCCTCACTGAGCCATCGTATTTTATCAAGATGAACGAAGCTCTTGCGCGTGTGGAACAACATGAGGGTGAGTAATTAATGAGAGAATTTTAATTTTTGGGTGAACTAACCCTTTAATATGGGCTCAAGGTTGAGACGTCATAACTATAATGATTTCTGAATGAGCAGTTTTAAGAATGAGCTCTGTGTTGCAAATGTTAGCAAATGTCTATATAGTAGGGTGACCATATGTGCCATTTTCCCAGGACGCGTCCTGTCCAGGATTTCTAAATTGCCTAAAATGGCTTGAGCCCTTGCCTCTTTAATCGTGAAAGTGGTCATATTGATGTGCCCCCGGAACATGATTTAGGAACGCGATTTTTAAACAGAGTTCTCTGCAAGCCACTGTTCTTATTGACAGTCTTCATGCAATGCATTAAAATGTTGTCGTATTTGCAATGCTTTGACCGTTCTCTGTAGATCCAGCCTTCTCGCAAGCCACGATTGGTCGATTATGTATAATGCACGCTATTGGTAAAATAATTTTTTAGTAGTCATTACCTTCTGCAAATATGAAAACAAAACCAAAACTACATTTTATGCAACTTGGACATCCTGGACAGGACGCGTCCTGGGAAAATGGCACATATAGTCACCCTACTATATAGTATCATCTGTTCAAAGAGCAAAAAAAAATTCCATAACGTGTCCCTTTACTGCATGCTTTAGATGAGCAGAGGAAATGACACATGAGTGTGCTGTGAAGGGAATTTGTGTCTCTCTGACTTGGACTTGTGTTTGTCAGTGGTATTATTGTATATCAGTAATTCATACCCCTCAGGGGAGAGCTAATCACTGGGATTCTGCTGTAGACCAAAGTGTGAGGAATTCCTGTCCTGCTGCCAGGAACAGGCCGAACTGTGGAATGACAATGTCAGATTAGAAACATACAGAATAAAAAACGCCAGACGGGGATTTATGTATCAACATATTGTTCTTGAACAAATTTGGTGACACATCCACATGTTTCAAAACAAAAAGATTTTGTGCCTAGTTTTTGTTCTTTTTGACTAAATCATGTGTGAAATCCTAGTTAGCGGAACAGCTTCTGTCAGTCAATGTTGGCATTATCTGCTGGCTCTACTCAATAAAACACACACAGAACATCTTTTATCATCTCAGCTGCCTGGTGTTTTTTTTTTTTTTTTTTCACATCATGGTGAATGGAGGAACACATAGAGAAAGAATGAATAGCTTTCCAGAGCCCTTTATTGACTACTTAAAATATTTCATAGAAGTTGGAGCCATGGTGCAGCATTTGGTCCATGTGCTCCAGATTTATTGAGTTGTTGTACCCATTCCCTCTTCTCTCTTCCAATAATTTCCTGTCTTTTTCCACTATAACTATAAAGTTTTTTTTGAAGAAAATGTGAAAAAAAATAATACTATAGTTTTTACTATAGTAAACTTGTATTGGGTAAAGTCATTTGTTTATTTTACTAGAGTTGTTACATTACCACGACAAATTAATTCAAGTACTATAGTATGGTTAAAAAAACACTATAAATTACTATGGTATTCATGTGGGGTGTTGGCTCATTGCCTCCATAAAGCTAGAATGTTGGCTGAATGGTGGTTGCCAGTTTGTTGCTACACTCTAAAAAATACTGGGTTAAAAACAACCCAAGTTGGGTTAAATATGGACAAACCCAGCAGATTGGGTTAAAGGGCACCTATTATGCCCTCTTTCACAAGATGTAAGTCTCTAGTCTGGTCAAGTTTCGGCTTAAATACCCCACAAATTTGCCCTATTTGGGGGTGAGCAAAAACTATACTGCTGGCTAAAAAAAATATAATCCAAAATTGGTTTAAAAAAATGGCAGGGTGAAAACAACCCAATCCCTGGGTTGGTTTTGTCCATATTTAACCCAGCATTTTTTAGAGTGATATGATTGTTAATGTGTTCTGGGTGCTATGCAGTTGCTAGAGTATTCAGGGTGGTTGCAAGGCCTCAAAAGGTATAAAGAGAAAGGCTGAGGAAGAGGAAAATGAAGGCAGGCCTAAAGACTGAGAGGATGAGCACATCAGCCAGAGGGAGGATGTTCAAGAGCGAGTGAGAGACGACAAAAGAAAAAGTTCAGGGCAGAGGAGCAGGCAGCTATCTGAGGCAGCTGTGGACAAAACTGGACTTTTTGAGACCTTGGAGGAAAAGGGATGCTCAGATCTGAGGGACACACATGTTTTCTCTTCATAATAAAGTGATGAGAACAACCAGTAAGTGTATGAACCACTGTTAGAGTTTATCTACAGATGGATGGAAGGCGCTGTGTGTGTATCAAGGGTTATGTGTTCAGTGTTGTGTTCTGAGGGAGATTTCTTCAGACTGTGAGTGGTTTCCATTCAGCAAATGTGTAATTTAGCACAAGTATGCAGAGAATCTTGTAAGAAAAGGATATAATTGTCAGATTGTGGTGAGGTCATTTCCTGACCCGTCTACTTTTATGGTGGCTTATTTTGAGAGACTCTTTGTTTTTGTACTCTCTTATTTCATCTCTTGTGGATCATTCTAAAAGGACAGTTTTTTTTTTTTTTTGTGCTGTTTTGTATTGAAAAAGTGAATATGTGTAGAAAAATGTTTGTAAAATTTGCTGTCTCCAGTCTGTCTGTCTCCATTCAATTGTCCTTTTACCGATAAATGGTGTGCGTAATGATGTCATCCTTTAAAAAATGCATTGTACATTTTGTTGTATTTCTTAAAAAATCTGCCTTTGAGCCGTTTCCATACATAATTTTGCATATATCGCAAATTATTTTGTATCGTTCGCATCTCAAATAATATACAGAGTAATGAGACAACTGAAATTCGCTAGTTTACAGCTTACTATTTTCAAAAATAATATTATTCAATTAGGAAATATTAGGAAATATCAGAAGACAATGGCGAGGTTGAGTAGCTTGATTGTCAGGAATGAATATTCAACAATATCATTGATTTGACAGCACTGACACTATTGGATGAGAACTGAACTGAGCTGGATGATGACAACACTGTTTTCTCCAGAACTGCTTTATAGATTAAATTAACTGATTTAATAATTGATGATCTTTACAACAGAACTGAATCAACACTGAACGAACTTCAGCTGAACAATGACACTATTTTCTTTTAGAGCTGCTATACAGCCAAAATGATTTTTCAGGAAAAAAAAAAAAAAAAAAAAAATATATATATATATATATACAGTACAGTCCAAAAGTTTGGAACCACTAAGATTTTTAATGTATTTAAAAGAAGTTTCGTCTGCTCACCAAGGCTACATTTATTTAATTAAAAATACAGTAAAAACAGTAATATTGTGAAATATTATTACAATTTAAAATAACTATTTTCTATTTGAATATATTTCACAAAGTAATTTATTCCTGTGATGCAAAGCTGAATTTACTCCAGTCTTCAGTGTCACATGATCCTTCAGAAATCATTCTAATATGCTGATTTGCTGCTCAAGAAACATTTAATGTGTACAATTGTACAAAATATTTGTGTACAATATTTTTTTTCAGTATTATTTGATGAATAGAAAGTTCAAAAGAACAGTGTTTATCTGAAATCTAATCTTTTGTAACATTATAAATGTCTTTACTGCCACTTTCGATTGATTTAATGCATCCTTGCTGAATAAAAGTATTAATTTCTTTAATTTCTTTTAAAAAAAATAAAAATAAAAATTCTTACTGACCCCAAACTTTTGAACGGCAGTGTATAATGCTACAGAAGCTTTGTATTTCTGATAAATGCTGTTCTTTTGAACTTTCTATTCATCAAGGAATCCTGAAAAGTACACAACTGTTTTCAACATTGAAAATAATCATAAATGTTTCTTGAGCAGCAAATCAGCATATTAGAATGATTTCTGAAGGATCATGTGACACTGAAGACTGGAGTAATGATGCTGAAAATTCAGCTTTGCATCACAGGAATAAATTACTTTGTCAAATATATTTAAATAGTACACAGTTATTTTAAATTGTAATAATATTTCACAATATTACTGTTTTTTACTGTATTTTGAATTAAATAAATGTAGCCTTGGTGAGCAGACGAAACTTCTTTTAAAAACATTAAAAATCTTAGTGGTTCCAAACTTTTGGACTGTACTGTGTGTGTATATATATATATATATATATATATATATATATATATATATATATATATATATGTATATGTGTCTGTGTGTGTGTGTCCATGAGCATGTGTGTGAGATCAGGTTGAAATTGATTAATAGATAAACTGCTGAAGAATCGTATCATTGTTTCTTTTCAGAAATCGAGGCAAAGGAAGCATGTGACTGGCTGAGGGCGGCGGGATTCCCACAGTATGCCCAACTTTATGAGGGTAAGAAATGGGATTAATATCTATAAACATACACACAGATGTCAAAGAATTGTTCGTTGATTCAGTGGCTTCAACAAACGTCTGCAGTGTGGTCGCAGCTGTGAAGTTAAGTGACGGTAAAAAATCAGGAATGCAGTAGGGTGAGAGAGAGAGAGAGAGAGAGAGAGAGAGATGACTGTTGCTTTGAGTTTGAGATCACACCTATCCCATCCCACCTCAGCTGGGCGGACAAAAGCCAAGCAGTGATCACAGGCTGAATTATTCTTGATTTTCCGCTTCAGACATATGGAATTAAAAACAGCATTTATACAGCTGTGTGCTCCATTTGTCAGCATGTTTTTTTTCTTCCCTCTTTATCTTTTCTGGTCATTTTAGGGCCACGTCGAGCTATTTGCAGACTAGAGTTTCTATCCAAAGGGAGGAAGAGGTCATGGGAAAAAGTCTTCATTATCACTGCCGGGAAAATACAGTCCTTTGCCTCAGTCTTCCGCATAGGCCAACAAAGGGGTTGAGAGGATACTGTTCTCTCTGCCTCTCTCTCTCTGTTCCCCTGACTCCTCCTTATGATGCTTTACGTCAATGAGCGATAAAATGTCAACAATTCTATATTTAATGCCGTGTAAATTCAGAGCTCGGCTCTCATGAGAAAATGGAAGAAGCTCTCTTTGGCCTTGTGAGGTCATTATGCCATCATGACATAAATGAACTCCCAGATTCCACTGGGAAAATACCTTAGTGTTCATCTTGATCTGTCTTCCCTCCTTTTTGCTAATTGTCCGCATTTGTTTGAGTCATTCTGAGTGAGATATGCGATAACCCCAGGTTCGGTTTCAGAGCTTGTCTGCTGTGTGTAATGTAATCAGTGAAAGAGCGTCTGCCAGAGATTGCACTTTCTTTATAAGAATTATACCACAGCTGCTATGGGTCTGTGATCCTCTGCAGAACCTCCGGAGATGTCTGGCTGGACAAACTAGAAACATTTTATCCAGTTATCTCTCTATCTGTTTATTTCTCCCTTTCTGTTTTAATTCATGACTGTGATTTGCTATGTCTTGAAAATAACATTAAAGGACTAGTTCACTTTCAAACAGTGTTAATTTTGACAGCAAATTTTGATTTAGTTTTAGTCATAGTCTTTTGACTAAAATGCCATTTAGTTTTAGTCATATTTTAGTCATTGGAAATTGTTTTAGTTTTAGTCTAGTTTTAGTCGACTAAATATCATAAGATTTTAGTCAACTAAATCTACAAATTCAGTACTTTTCAGGGATTGACACACTTATCTTTGAGGTAGGCTACTATTATAGATTTCATTTAAAAAATTTTATTAGATTTGATTTTTAGTTTTTCCTGCTTTCATTGTAATTTTAGTTAAAGGTTTAAGTATTTTTTGTGTTTGTCTTTTAGTTTTTATTTGTTTATTTTAATACCTCAGGTTAAGCTAAAGCTTAGAAACTATTAAATAAAATAAGTTTACATTTTTATATATTTATCTTTTATTTCAGTTAATGTTTATTTCAAGTAATGAAGATTTCTTTGGTTTTAGGTTTAGTGAACTATAATAACCCTTATACTTGTAAAATATATTGAATAATGTGTCAAATAATGTTCTTAGTCTTTCCTGTCACGGCACACACGAAGACAAACAGGGTAGGTCCAATTGCAGGTATTTATTGGGGAAATCCAGAAACGTAATCCATAAACCAGTCAATAGTCAAAACATCCAGGTAGACAGTCCAAACAAAATAATAACAGGAACAAAACAAAAAGCAAACCAAAACAGGGACTCAGGCAACATGAATGAAGACACCATGACAAAAGCAGAGACAAACCAGGTATAAATAGACAGACACTAATTGAACAAACACAAAACAGCTGGGTGCCATGAAACAAGGATAATGAGTACCAGGAGGTGAGTTATGGGTAATGTAGTTCGTGGGGTGAAAACCAAAGTCCAGGATGTAAACAGTCAGGGTTGGAGTACCCTCTGGTGGCAGACAAGGGCACTCCCAGTAATGATCGTGACATTACCTCCCCTCAAAGGAGCGGCTACCAGACGCTCCACCAGACACATAAAAACAAAAACACAAACACTCAGGAGGGAGGTGGACCGGAGGAGGATCAGGGGGAGGGATGGCGGGCCAGATCCAGGGCGCCCCACTGAAAGCCAGGGTGGTACTGGAGGAACTGACCAGGCTGGTTCCAGTGGGTCTGGAATCCTGGCTGAGTGCCAGGGTGGTGCTGGAGGAACTGACCAGGCTGGTCCCAGTGGGTCTGGAATCCTGGCTGATTGCCAGGGTGGCGCTGGAGGAACTGACCAGGCAGATTCCAGCGGTTCAGACGGCCTGGGCAGTGGCGGCAGGGCAGAAAGCCTGGGCGGCGGCGGCAGGGCAGAAGGCTTGGATGACGGCGGCAGGACAGAAGATCTGGGCGGTTGCGGCAGGACAGACCAAGGGTGCTCCGTGGCCATATTAGGGAGAGCGGGCCGCTCGGTGACGACCTCCGTGGCCGTATCAGGGAGAGCGGGCAGCTCGGTGACGACCTCCGTGGCCGTATCAGGGAGAGCGGGCCGCTCGGTGACGACCTCCGTGGCCGTATCAGGGAGAGCGGGCCGCTCGGTGACGACCTCCGTGGCCGTATCAGGGAGAGCGGGCAGCTCGGTGACGACCTCCGTGGCCGTATCAGGGAGAGCGGGCCGCTCGGTGACGACCTCCGTGGCCGTATCAGGGAGAGCGGGCCTCTCGGTGACGACCTCCGTGGCCGTATCAGGGAGAGCGGACAGCTCGGTGACGGTCTCCGTGACCGTATCAGGGAGAGCGGCCAGCTCGGTGACGGCGTCCGTGGCCGTATCAGGGAGAGCGGACAGCTCGGTAACGGTCTCCGTGGCCGTATCAGGGAGAGCGAAGGACTCAGGGACGGCAGCGGGCTCAGACTGGAACTGCTCTGAGACGGCAACGTGTTCGAACTGGGGCTGCTCAGGGACGGCAACGTGTTCAGGCTGGGGCTGCTCTGGGACGGCAGCGTGCTCAGGCTGGGGCTGCTCTGGGACGGCAGCGTGCTCAGGCTGGGGCTGCTCTGGGACGGCAGCGTGCTCAGGCTGGGGCTGCTCTGGGACGGCAGCGTGCTCAGGCTGGGGCTGCTCTGGGACGGCAGCGTGCTCAGGCTGGGGCTGCTCTGGGACGGCAGCGTGCTCAGGCTGGGGCTGCTCTGGGACGGCAGCGTGCTCAGGCTGGGGCTGCTCTGGGACGGCAGCGTGCTCAGGCTGGGGCTGCTCTGGGACGGCAGCGTGCTCAGGCTGGGGCTGCTCTGGGACGGCAGCGTGCTCAGGCTGGGGCTGCTCTGGGACGGCAGCGTGCTCAGGCTGGGGCTGCTCTGGGACGGCAGCGTGCTCAGGCTGGGGCTGCTCTGGGACGGCAGCGTGCTCAGGCTGGGGCTGCTCTGGGACGGCAGCGTGCTCAGGCTGGGGCTGCTCTGGGACGGCAGCGTGCTCAGGCTGGGGCTGCTCTGGGACGGCAGCGTGCTCAGGCTGGGGCTGCTCTGGGACGGCAGCGTGCTCAGGCTGGGGCTGCTCTGGGACGGCAGCGTGCTCAGGCTGGGGCTGCTCTGGGACGGCAGCGTGCTCAGGCTGGGGCTGCTCTGGGACGGCAGCGTGCTCAGGCTGGGGCTGCTCTGGGACGGCAGCGTGCTCAGGCTGGGGCTGCTCTGGGACGGCAGCGTGCTCAGGCTGGGGCTGCTCTGGGACGGCAGCGTGCTCAGGCTGGGGCTGCTCTGGGACGGCAGCGTGCTCAGGCTGGGGCTGCTCTGGGACGGCAGCGTGCTCAGGCTGGGGCTGCTCTGGGACGGCAGCGTGCTCAGGCTGGGGCTGCTCTGGGACGGCAGCGTGCTCAGGCTGGGGCTGCTCTGGGACGGCAGCGTGCTCAGGCTGGGGCTGCTCTGGGACGGCAGCGTGCTCAGGCTGGGGCTGCTCTGGGACGGCAGCGTGCTCAGGCTGGGGCTGCTCTGGGACGGCAGCGTGCTCAGGCTGGGGCTGCTCTGGGACGGCAGCGTGCTCAGGCTGGGGCTGCTCTGGGACGGCAGCGTGCTCAGGCTGGGGCTGCTCTGGGACGGCAGCGTGCTCAGGCTGGGGCTGCTCTGGGACGGCAGCGTGCTCAGGCTGGGGCTGCTCTGGGACGGCAGCGTGCTCAGGCTGGGGCTGCTCTGGGACGGCAGCGTGCTCAGGCTGGGGCTGCTCTGGGACGGCAGCGTGCTCAGGCTGGGGCTGCTCTGGGACGGCAGCGTGCTCAGGCTGGGGCTGCTCTGGGACGGCAGCGTGCTCAGGCTGGGGCTGCTCTGGGACGGCAGCGTGCTCAGGCTGGGGCTGCTCTGGGACGGCAGCGTGCTCAGGCTGGGGCTGCTCTGGGACGGCAGCGTGCTCAGGCTGGGGCTGCTCTGGGACGGCAGCGTGCTCAGGCTGGGGCTGCTCTGGGACGGCAGCGTGCTCAGGCTGGGGCTGCTCTGGGACGGCAGCGTGCTCAGGCTGGGGCTGCTCTGGGACGGCAGCGTGCTCAGGCTGGGGCTGCTCTGGGACGGCAGCGTGCTCAGGCTGGGGCTGCTCTGGGACGGCAGCGTGCTCAGGCTGGGGCTGCTCTGGGACGGCAGCGTGCTCAGGCTGGGGCTGCTCTGGGACGGCAGCGTGCTCAGGCTGGGGCTGCTCTGGGACGGCAGCGTGCTCAGGCTGGGGCTGCTCTGGGACGGCAGCGTGCTCAGGCTGGGGCTGCTCTGGGACGGCAGCGTGCTCAGGCTGGGGCTGCTCTGGGACGGCAGCGTGCTCAGGCTGGGGCTGCTCTGGGACGGCAGCGTGCTCAGGCTGGGGCTGCTCTGGGACGGCAGCGTGCTCAGGCTGGGGCTGCTCTGGGACGGCAGCGTGCTCAGGCTGGGGCTGCTCTGGGACGGCAGCGTGCTCAGGCTGGGGCTGCTCTGAGAGCATCCTCCAGGCACGCAAGACCGCCAAAACATAGAACGTGAGGACAGCCCTCTTGGCCATCACCGGACTGATAGGGAGAGCATGCCGTACTGGAGCGGACTCACTGGCTGGAGCGGACTCTGTAGTAGACTCACTGGATGGAGCAGACCCACTGGCTGGAGCGGACTCACTGACTGGAGCGGACTCACTGACTGGAGCGGACTCACTGACTGGAGCGGGCTCTGAAGTGGACTCACTGACTGGAGCGGGCTCTGGAGTGGACTCACTGACTGGAGCGGGCTCTGGAGTGGACTCACTGACTGGAGCGGGCTCTGGAGTGGACTCACTGACTGGAGCGGGCTCTGGAGTGGACTCACTGACTGGAGCGGGCTCTGGAGTGGACTCACTGACTGGAGCGGGCTCTGGAGTGGACTCACTGACTGGAGCGGGCTCTGGAGTGGACTCACTGACTGGAGCGGGCTCTGGAGTGGACTCACTGACTGGAGCGGGCTCTGGAGTGGACTCACTGACTGGAGTGGACTCACTGACTGGAGTGGACTCACTGACTGGAGTGGACTCACTGACTGGAGTGGACTCACTGACTGGAGTGGACTCACTGACTGGAGTGGACTCTGGAGTGGACTCACTGACTGGAGTGGGCTCTGGAGTGGACTCACTGACTGGAACGGGCTCTGGAGTGGACTCACTGACTGGAACGGGCTCTGGAGTGGACTCACTGACTGGAACGGGCTCTGGAGTGGACTCACTGACTGGAGCGGACTCTGGAGTGGACTCACTAACTGGAGTGGACTCACTAACTGGAGTGGACTCACTAACTGGAGTGGACTCACTAACTGGAGCGGGCTCTGGGGTGGACTCACTGACTGGAGCGGGCTCTGGAGTGGGCTCACTGACTGGAACGGGCTCTGGAGTGGACTCACTGACTGGAGCGGACTCTGGAGTGGACTCACTGACTGGAGTGGACTCACTAACTGGAGCGGGCTCTGGGGTGGACTCACTGACTGGAGCGGGCTCTGGAGAGGATTCACTGACTGGAGTGGACTCACTGACTGGAGTGGACTCACTGACTGGAGTGGACTCACTGACTGAAGTGGACTCACTGACTGGAGTGGACTCACTGACTGGAGTGGACTCACTGACTGGAGTGGACTCACTGACTGGAGTGGACTCACTGACTGGAGTGGACTCACTGACTGGAGTGGACTCTGGAGTGGACTCACTGACTGGAGTGGGCTCTGGAGTGGACTCACTGACTGGAACGGGCTCTGGAGTGGACTCACTGACTGGAGCGGACTCTGGAGTGGACTCACTAACTGGAGTGGACTCACTAACTGGAGTGGACTCACTAACTGGAGTGGACTCACTAACTGGAGTGGACTCACTAACTGGAGTGGACTCACTAACTGGAGTGGACTCACTAACTGGAGCGGGCTCTGGGGTGGACTCACTGACTGGAGCGGGCTCTGGAGTGGGCTCACTGACTGGAACGGGCTCTGGAGTGGACTCACTGACTGGAGCGGACTCTGGAGTGGACTCACTGACTGGAGTGGACTCACTAACTGGAGCGGGCTCTGGGGTGGACTCACTGACTGGAGCGGGCTCTGGAGTGAACTCACTGACTGGAGCGGGCTCTGGGGTGGACTCACTGACTGGAATGGATTCTGGAGTGGACTCACTGACTGGAATGGACTCACTAACTGGAGCGGGCTCTGGAGTGGACTCACTGACTGGAGTGGACTCACTAACTGGAGCGGGCTCTGGGGTGGACTCACTGACTGGAGCGGGCTCTGGAGTGGTCTCACTGACTGGAACGGACTCTGGAGTGGACTCACTGACTGGAGCAGGCTCACTGGCTGGAGCGGGCTCTGTAGTGGACTCACTGGCTGGAGCGGACTCCGGGAAGGCCTCCAGGCCTTGAGGGATGATGGAAGCCTTCCTCCTCCTCCTCCTCTTACGTGAGTGCAGCACTGAACCTGTGCCCACCTCCTCTGTAGACTCTGGAGCGAACTCACGGGCTAGAGCAGGCTCTGGGGCGGACTCACGGGCAAGAGCGGCCTCTGGCTGAGCATGAGTTGGCCCACGGTTTCTGCGGGAAAGATAATGGGTAAAACCCCAAAAATCCAGGGTCTGGAGCCCCTCCAACTCACACTGGGGCAGAGGGTCATCAAGGCATACATTAAAAACCCCTTTTAACGCCTCATCATTATACCGCAGCCCTCTTGAAAATGTCCAGAAAAACTGGGCAAAACACCCTATCTCTCTCCCCTCCTGTCGCAGAGCCAGCACCGCCCGAACAAGAGCCATCCGCTCCCTCACCGTGGCTGGAGGAGTGATCCAAATCCCCATCCTGCTGGATCCTAAAATGATGGTGTCTTCTGTCACGGCACACACGAAGACAAACAGGGTAGGTCCAATTGCAGGTATTTATTGGGGAAATCCAGAAACGTAATCCATAAACCAGTCAATAGTCAAAACATCCAGGTAGACAGTCCAAACAAAATAATAACAGGAACAAAACAAAAAGCAAACCAAAACAGGGACTCAGGCAACATGAATGAAGACACCATGACAAAAGCAGAGACAAACCAGGTATAAATAGACAGACACTAATTGAACAAACACAAAACAGCTGGGTGCCATGAAACAAGGATAATGAGTACCAGGAGGTGAGTTATGGGTAATGTAGTTCGTGGGGTGAAAACCAAAGTCCAGGATGTAAACAGTCAGGGTTGGAGTACCCTCTGGTGGCAGACAAGGGCACTCCCAGTAATGATCGTGACATTTCCTTCCTGTGACAGAAGATACAGTAGTTTACTATGAATTAAACAGAAATTAAATTAAATACAGTTTATTGTTTAAACAAAATAACAATAATGACCAGGAAAAAAATAATAATTATAAACAATCCCGAAATAGACTCTTATTCTGAAATGTCTGCAGTCTGCACTGTAGCAGGCTGCTCATGAGGGAGATAAATATGCATTCTTACAACCGTCTAAAACATGCTAAACATTGTGTAGTAAACATTGTCATAATTCATCAACATTAGCTTATAAGCAATCGGATGGCATAAATATGCGCTATTCATTAATTGCGCAGCAGTCAGATGTGCTGCTGCGTGAGCCTGTAGAGCGCACAACAGCGCCGCGTTTCTCGCGGTTAGATCAGCACATTACAATTCAAATGTGCGCATCTTCCACACAGGACCGCAGTTCTGACTGGATATCTTCCCAAATTGTCCCTCTCTTTCATTTTCGTCTCATTTTTATTCGTTGACGAAAATTAGAGTAGATTTTAGTCATAGTTTTAGTCATTCAAAACGCATTTTATTTAGTCATCGTCTCGTTTTCGTCCGTGAAAAAATGTCGTTGACGAAATTAACACTGCTTTCACATGAAAATTAGCCCAAGCTTTACTCACCCTCAAGCCATCCTAGGTGTATATGACTTTCTTCTTTCTGATGAACACAATCGGAGATATTTTAATAAATATCCTGACGCATCCAAGCTTTATAATGGCAGTGAACGGGACCCATGAGTATGAGCTGAAGAAAGTGCTTCCATCCACATCCATCCATCAAAAACGTACTCCACACGGCTCCGAGGGATTAATAAAGGCCTTCTGAAGCAAAGCGCTGCGTTTGTGTTAAAAAAAAATCCATATTTAACAAGTTAAGAAGTAAAATATCTAGCTTCCGCCAGACCACCTTCCGAAAGAAAGTGTAAAACTGTCGCAGTTCACATAGCTTACGCTACATCCTACGCCTTCCCTATTCAGCTTACGGAAAAAGTGTAACTGACACGACTCCAGTTTACACTTTCTTTGTAACTTGAACACGGAAAGCGCTTTGGTGGATGCTAGATATTTTACTTCATAACTTGTTAAATAAGGATATGTTTTACACAAACACATCGCTTCCCTTCAAAAGGCCTTTATTAACCCTAGGGAGCCGTGTGAAGTACAGGTGATGGATGGATGTGGATGTTCATCAGAAAGAAGAAAGCCATATACACCTAGGATGGCTTGAGGGTGAGTAAAGCTTGGGCTAATTTTCATTTGAAAGTGAACTAATCCTTTAAATAACACGCACATGATCCTTATGTGAACTTCTGTGGTCACTTATTTTGAAGATGTTGGTTGCTTACATTAAACCTCTTAACCAGGACAGAAAATGATCTTCTTCCTGTCTCTGCCTACAGATTCCCAGTTTCCCATTGAAATATCCGCAGTCAAGAGGGACCATGACTTTCTCGACAAAGACCTTGTGGAGCCTCTTTGCCGGTAAGTTTCTAAATGTCAAGATTATCTCAATATCTTGAGATTGTTGAGACTGAGAGTCTTGCAGTCTACAGGATGGAACCTGATACACCGTCTTCACTTAAAATGACAGCTGTAAAATCAAAGGCCTTACTGTCAATCAAGTGCTCTGATGGCTGTGTTGTTCTGTCCATTTATATTGCTCAGTGTTGAACAATATGACAGCTTTAAGGACATCATGACATCAAAATTGTTACCATTTACTTTCTTATTTAATGTTGTGATAATACCCTACATTCCGACATGTGATCTTCGTTCGGCTGATGCTGGTCTTTTAGTTGTTCCGGTAACACATGGGTGATTGGGCTTTCTCTTCAATTGCCCCAAAGTTATGGAATTCTCTGCCTTCTGAGATTAGAAATGCAGCATCCCTAAAAATGTTCAAATCATCCCTTAAAACTTATCATTTTAGGGAAGCATTTGGGTGAAAAATTGATTCTTGTGGTTGTCATGTGATGTTTTTGATGTATTTTTTTTCTAATTTTTATTTTTGTTTATAAATACCTTTTGGAACGTGTTTTTATTATGCCTATTTTATGTATCTTAATTTTACTTATGTAAAGTGCTTTGAGGAAATACTTTTAAAAGCGCTATACAAAATAAAGTTATTATCATTATTATTATTATTATTATTATTAGCTTTCACTGCCACTGAAACAGCTCTTAAGTGGCCTTAACTACTATGTACTTAAATAAAAAAAATAAGTACAATGTACTTATTGGGTTCATATTGAATTGCGAAACACTTTTGCTGCTATGGATTGGTTGTAAGGTTAGGTGGATTCGGGTAAGGTTAGGGACAGGTTTGGTGGTATGGGTACATTGGGTAGGTTTAAGGGTAGGGGTAAGGGTTAAGGGATGGGTCAACAGTGTAATTATAAATGTAATTACCGAAATTAATTATAGATGTAATTACATGTAGGTGTTTTAAAATATAAGTACAATGTAAAAACATGTATGTATGTACACAATAAGTGCATTGTATCAAATTATTAATTTAAATATAAGTACATAGTTGTTAAGGCCACTTAATATAAAGTGGGTCCCTATCATTTGTTGGGTAGTATAAGTGAATGTATGTTCATCTATATTCATAAAATCTGTAAAAAAAAAAAAAAAAAAAAAAACTGTCTACACCTTTTCCCCAAGTCGTTTTATTACAATTTTTTTTTTCATAAAGTCTTTAAAAACGCACTACATCTTTTCCCCAAAAGTCCTTTTTATGAGCAAATGTGTTTTTACTTTTTTATTTTATTTTATTTTATTTTTTGTTTTTTATTAATAAAGTCTTTAAAAATGCACAACACCTTTTCCCCAAAAGTCCTTTTTATGAGCAAATGTGTTTGAAGAAACTTCAGCTGTTTTTATTTTTAAGACCAGTACCCAACCAGACGAAAGACTATTGTTGCCCCCCAATCCTGCATGTACAAGTACGAGAAAGCTCGGTGGTGCTGGCCCAGTGGCGACCCCACCTCTGTAGCTGTCTGACCCATGTCCTCCATAAAGTCTGTCCCCTTCCCTGACGCTTTGATCCCTAATGCAGCCCCCATGGAGTCCGCTCTGATGTCCCTCTCAAAGGCCTGAGGGAGCATGTGGGGGGGGTGTTGGGTTTAGCGGTATAGGCTACTAACAGATGGTTGTGTGTGTTTGTGTGAAACAAGGCCTGGGGTTTGAGTCGTTGAGGGCTTCTAGCAGGTTGTCTCCCTGTCTAATGCCACTAATGACAGCGTTAGTGAGATCTGACAGCTTTACTGTCAGAGAATACACACGCTGCTCTTTAGGACGGTGTCTGCTGGCATGAAATGGCGTTTCATTATCACGCCACAGACACGATATTTACGCATATTTATGTGGCCATCTGGGCCTGGATGTTTAATTAGGGAATTTTGATTGAAAAGTGGGGCAGATTGTGTCGGCAGAAAGCTGATTAACGGAGCTGATGTCACGATGGAACATTTTAGCGTGTCAAAAACAACAAGTCTGGTTTTATAGGTAAAATAATAGCTTGTTTGTGTCTGGAATGGATATAAAGTGATGGGTCTGCAGTCTCTTGTAGAGTAAAGAAGATTGTGTCTCTGTGTGTGTAAAAAGGGGTGGAGAAAACCTCTTCAGGGGTGAAGATCAGTCAGATGAGAACGTTAAAGGGCGCTTTAGGGTTAGATCAAAGGGGAGGTGGACGAGAAGGTGGATTGCCCACTCTCTCGCTCTTTATCCTTCTGTTTTTCCTTCTGCAGTCCCATCAGAGTCTCATTCATTCATGGCCATGTCTTGAAAGAGATTAGAACCTACGGCTGCCAAGCAGTCCCGTCACTCTTTCCGTCAGCCAATCAGGACAGAGATAGTAAGAGTTTCTTGAAATCTATACCTGCACGTAGAGAGGCAAACAGAGGTTAGACGAGTGTAGGATCTACAGTGGATTGTCTCTCTCTCTCTCTGTGGCTGTATGGTTTCTTTGTGGTGGAGATGAGAGTGACGGATGCACCAGTGACTGTGTCTCCTCTCTTCCAGTCGACTCAACACTCTGAACAAGTGTGCCTCCATGAAACTGGACGTGAGCCTCCCCAAGAAGAAAGTAAGTTTTCTATTTAATCGAAAAATGCTGTCTTAAATGGGTTTTGGGTAAATTTGTCAAGAAATATCTGTCATATTTACAAACAATGAAGACATTTTTGCAAACAAAGAGATGTGTGTGTGTGTGTGTGTGTGTGTATACTGTATATCTTGCGCTCACCAAGGCTGCATTTATGTGATCAAAAATACAATAAAAATAGCAATATTGTGAAAAATGATTACAATTTAAAATAACTGTTTTAATGTGTTTTAAAATGTAATTTATTCTAAAAAAAAAAAAAAAAGTAGAATTTTCAGAAAACTCAGGTTTTCATTTCATTACTCCAGTCTTCAGTGTCACATGATCCTTCAGAAATCATTCTAATATGCTGATTTTATGCTCAAGAAACATTTCTTATTATTATCAATGTTGAAAACAGTTGTGCTGCTTAATATTTTTGTGGACACTGTGGTACATTCTTGACAAAGTTAAAAAGAACAGCATTTATTTAAGCTAGAAATCTTTTGAAACATTATAAATATCTTTACTGATCACTTGATCAATTTAATGCGTCCTTGCTGAATAATACTAGTAATGTTTAAAAAACGTACCCCAAACTTTTGAATGATATAGTGTATATATCACAAATTTAAGTTATGAAGATTTTAATCATTACTGTATAACATTATATAATGTTATATTACATTATATTGATTACATTACATTTTTTGTGCATTATAGTAATGAGAACTTTGGAGAGAATGTCCTTCGTTGTCATGAAAATAATTTCACAATGCAATAATCTTAATAGTGTCTATGCAAAATAAATTTTTAATCAATGAAAAAACATTTCTTAATAAGATTCACCCATTTATTTTATAGACAAATGGATATTAAATATCTGTTCTATAAATAATCTATATGTTTTTACTATTACTGTAATGGCTTTGTTTTATGGTGCAGGTATGTCTGTGAATTAAGAGTAAATCTGTCTGTCTGGGTTTTGAAAATGGATTATGTGGCCTACGGGCTGCTTATAATAAAGAAGATTATATAAAAAGAGCAGTCGTGCACAGTCAATAGAATTGATGCTGGTTTTAAGCACAGAAATGTCAGTTTAATCTTCAGTCGAGACTCTTTGACTGTTTACTCAGGAGTTGTATTTCATTCTAATTATGATTGTAACCTGTGGATCTCATTCAGTAGGTCATTTCTGACGCTTCTGCTTCTACTGACGTCTCAGGCATGTGAAAGGGGTCTTTGGGTGTTAACACAACCAGACGGTGATTTGATACCTGTTATGTTCATGTCCTCTTGTTTGGATGATATTTGAGAATTCCCCAAACCAGCTAGAATGACTTAGGGGATGTTTTTGAAATAGTCTCCTGACATTTTTCAAATACCATGACCCTCTATTATTCAATTGAAATGTATGAGGTCTGTGATATTTTAAATAGGAAATGGGTTGTGAAAGTATATACAATGCTGAGAGGGTGTCAGAGCCCTTCACAGCTCTTTCCTGTACTGTGAGCTCACGTGTCTGGACTTTACTATCTATAAAACTTACTGGTAACATCTGTACAATGAAACCTTAATATAACTTTCATGACAATTTAAGTTTTTTATAACTGTAAATAAACTATGAATAAATGAATGTCATTTGACTGCAATAAAAATATTTTTTTCTATTTTAGAAGGAAAGAAAATAGCTGTGGACAGCAAAAAATAAAAATAAAAAATCTTAAATGACATGGCCCGGCCTAAGTTAGCTTTCATCTTGGGAGATATTTGCATACGCGCTTGCGTTTTACTCTCGATTTCGTGATCGCGTGTACTCTGTGAATAGGGAGCAGCGGTGCTCAGCACACATTCTACAAGATCAAACATTTGTCAGACCTGTATCAGACTTTGTTGTGCAACAAATCCTCCGCCATGGTCTTGTCAGTCACCTCATCATTTACTCTAGTCACGTGATCAGATCATTCCTGCTGCACTATGTATGACTCTTCATCTCGTGTTGGATGGAATTGAAGCGACCATTATCCAACCGAATTAAATGGTTTTTATTTCTCTAAAAAGCAAAACGACAGTGGAGGCGTAATGTAAATGTAGTGGGGGCATATTATATCGCTTTTCACCTCAACGAGAAACCTCATCATGTTTTAGTCTCATTAGATCTCATGGCACGAGACCTCGTCACACCCCTATCTTTATGACTGTAGTTTAGGAGCTAAAACTCTAAAATATGTCCAACAAAGTCTATTCCTGTGCTTTCTTGTGCCCGCAGAGTGAGGACTCTGATGAGGAGGACCTGCTGGCCATCAGCAATAGATGGACATTTGAGTGGAACAGCCGGCGCTGGTCACGTCTGCAAGACATCGACTACCTCTTGGGTAGAGCGGAGGAGCGGAGCCCCTCAGAGGTGGGTGAGCATCTGCGGACCACCGTGAGCAGCGAGAGCATTCTGACGGACATCAGTGAGCCGGAGATCTGCTCCCTCCACAGTGAAGACTCCTTGGCTGTCATGCCTGACTCCGCCTCGCTCACCCCACTGCACTTACCCAGAGAGCTGCCTCATTACGGTTCACTCCCTGCCAAGAGCAGGCGACGTGGACGCACACGCGCCAAAGACTTCTTGAGGAGGATGGAGACGCTGGGTCGGACGTGGGGGCCATCAATGGGTCGTTCAGAGCGACGCTCTTTGGTTATTAGCGGCCCAGTTCTGCAAAGCGAGCCAGAGGCGCTAAAGACTCTAAGATGTGTTCAGATTTTTAGCGACGGGCCTCTAAACTCTGAAAACATGCCACCTGCCAACAACTGCCCAAATTCGTTGGCCAGCAGTGAGGCCAGCAGCCAATCGGAGACCAGTGGTAGTGCTGGAAGTACGCCGAACACGAAGGGACGTGTCTCAAAGTTGTATCCTCCTGGTAAACGTGCAGGGATCTACCTGGAGGACATTGATGTTCTCGCCGGTGCACCCCAGAGGAGGAGACCGGTTGAACAGAGCCGAAAAAATGATTTCCGCTCCTATGACGAGCTGTTGGTGCATATCCCAAAAGATCACAAACCTGGTACCTTCCCTAAAGCACTGTCAATCGAGAGTCTGACACCAGCCAGTAAGGAACAAAGAAACTGGAAGGTTCTGGATTCAGAGCCACAGCCATATAAATGCAGGAAAGTTGGCGGAAGGGAACTCCGGCCCGTGACGCGCTGCTGCCCGCGGGGAAGCAGGATCAGCGTGTACGATAACGTACCGGGCTCACACCTGTATGCGAGCACAGGGGACTTGTTAGACCTTGAGAAGGAGGATATTTTCCCGCATTTAGATGACATATTGCAGCATGTGAATGGCTTGCAGCAGATCGTGGACCATTGGTCCAAAAACGTCTTGCCGGAGAGTGAAGGGGAGGGGGAGGGCATCAGGGGGCGGGACCAGAGGATTATTGATGGCCAATCTTCCAGTCAGATCACGCTGGACTTTGAGGGGACCTCTGTAGAAGGCCTGACCACTCCAAGCGACGGCAACAAGGACGGGGTTTCGTTAAATGACACGGACACCTCCAGCACCAGAGAGAGGAGGGACTCGGGGGTGGGAGCTTCTCTCACACGACCACAGTAAGACTTCAGGGGGGATATACTGAGAGGCGCTCATTCAAATATAAGAACACAAAACATTTTTTTTATCATATTGCAGTAGTTTTTTTTATTTATACTTTAAAGAGCAGCATAAAATGATCTGTCCATAATCTGATTTTCATGAATATTTTTGTTTTTTTGTATTTCTAGCCTTAGATGGCCGAGCTTCAGGATGTCAAACCTCCTCAGCCAATCAGGAATCTCGCTACAGATATCTAGCCAATCAGTGGGCCAGCTTAGCTTGCTGCAGAAATTCTCTTTATTGCGTCTCACTGCAGTCATGGAAAAATACTCTATGTCCAACAAGCATGGTTGGACTTGGTGAGTTGCCTACAAACAAGTTTGGGACTGAGCATTAGGAAAATATAAATCTTTATACAGTACAATGAGAAAGAATGTGACATCAAGTATTCAGCATATAGCGTACACTACCATTTAAACGTTTGGAGATGGTGAGATTTTTTTTGAAAGAAGTCTCTTATGCTTACCAAGGCTGCATTTATTTGATCAGAAATAAAGTAAAAACAGTAATATTGTGAAATATAATTTAAATTAAAATAACTGTTTTCTATTGTAATATATTTTAAAATGTAATTTATTCCTGTGATGCAAAGTTGACTTTTCAGCAGTCGTTAATCCAGTTTTCAGTGTCACATGATCCTTCATAAATCATTCTAATGTGGTGATCAATACTATTTCTTAGTATTATCAATTTTGAAAACAATCGTTCTGCTTAATATTTTTTTGGAAACTGTAATGCATTTTTTCAGGATTTTTTAATGCACACTTCAAAAGAATAGCATTTTTTGAAATAGAAATCATATTTTAATTACTTGCATGTCTATACTGTCACTTTTGCATCCTTGCTGAATAGATGTATTAAGTTCTTTCAAAAAATGTACTGCCCCTGAACTTTTGAATGGTAGTGTACATATGTAAGTCAAGGGTCTCTTTTGAAGCATCAAATCGAATCAGTTTTGGAAAGTCCCTGTGGAGTGTCATTGGGGGTTTTCTCATCAGTTATTAGCTCTTATTGAATGACACACCGATCAAAGTGTCTCAGTCAAGCGAGTCTTGTGTTAAACCTCCAGAGCTTGTGGAACAATCTCATCCCGCCATCTACAGTAAATCACAGTTCTGCCCTTCAACTCTGCACTCTTCCAGTCGTACTCCTTCCTGCATTATACACATTCAAGACTGATCTCAATACTGTGTGTGTATATCTTCTTAGGTCAGTGCCAAAATTTATGAAGAGAATGAAGGGACCAGACTACAAGGATAAGGTGGTTTTCGGCGTTCCTCTGATTGTCCATGTCCAGCGGTATGGATACCCTCTGCCCTTAAGCTTGCAGCTTGCCCTGCGCTTTTTAAGGAGCCAGTGTTTGGACCAGGTACACAGTTTCATTCACATTTGTAAGATTGATTATAAAGTTAGGTAACAGTCTTAAGTTATTGCAGAGTCAGTCAGAAATATATTGATGGTCTAGTCCAGTCACTGCCTCATTTCTAAAAATAGAAAAGCCAAAGTTTACAATCCCTAATAGTCTTTTGATTTTCTTCCCTGTATGCTAATGTCTTAGATCAAAGATCAAAATAGATATATTCGCTTCACTTTGTTGTTAATGGTGCTTGAATCATTATTACTATTGCTCATATGTTGGATTAGGATTGAACAAACTTTTATGCAACAATCATGAATGATACCTCAAATTGTGTGGTTTGTTGAGTAGATTACTTATTTTTTTCCAAGTGATCAGATGTATGATTTTCATCTGATGGACAAAACAAATGACTGAAAAAGTCAATACACTTACATAGACTTTCAGAAAAGGTGTCGCTACATTAGCAAAATTTCATAGCCAAATAAAGGTCTATTGTTCATTGTTGATAGTTTAGCGATGCATGAAACACCACTCACACAGAGGCCACTTTCAAACCAAACAGATTTGTGTTGGTGTACATGCGTGACCAACATGAAAATGAGCAAGATCTGTGCCCTTGTAAAACCCCCAATTGCTTGGATTCCTACTGAAATGAGTGGATTTCACCAGCAAAATTTCACCAAGCAATGGAAATGCCACGCGCTGCAAAAAATAGAGTTTTTGTCTTGTTTCTAGTCAAAATATCTTAAAGTTCTTAAATCAAGAAGCATTTTCTTGACAAGTAAAAATTATTTTCTTGTTTTCAGAAAAATAAGTCAAAATTAAAGGTGCTAAAGAGGATGTTTTGTTTTATACATTTTTGCAATATTACTTGAAACTGTCTTTACTAACTGATAAAAGACTATTTATTAGGTGCACTGAAAGGAATAATATTAATATACATCTTCTGTGCACGAGGTAGGACCTTAAATACATCAGCCAATCGATCGCGTAAACGATTGGCCCTCTGGCTTGTCAATCACTGCTGTGACGTTCCTTGTGAGAGACGAGCACGGCTGCGTGTTCCAGTAACTTTCCACACTCCACAGACGCCGCATGCAATGTTTTTGTCAGGAGACAGGAGTAACAACTGCAGATTATGAGTTACCTGCCGTGAGTCCGACATAATGAATCCAAAAAACGCGACACAGTGAATTCCGGTGGTAAACACTCGTGTTCCAATACTCGTGCACGATTTTTGGGAGGCGTTCCTTTGAAATGAGCTGTGAAGGAGGGGGGCTGTTCTTCTGCATGCGCTCATTTCAAAAACTCACTAACAGTCTTTGGATTCTCAGTCGACGAAAAGATCCTCTCTATCACCTTTAAGTGAGTTTTTCCTTAAAACAAGCAAAATATTCTGCCAATGGGGTAAGCAAAATAATTTTATTCCAAACCAAAAACAAGCTATATAATCTTGATTTCAGTTTGAATTAAGATTATTTTGCTTACCCCATTGGCAGATTATTTTGCTTGTTTTAAGGAAAAACTCACTTAATTTTGACTTATTTTTCCTAAAAACAAGAAAATAATTTTTACTTGTCAAGAAAATGCTTCTTGATCTAAGAATTTTTTGATATTTGGAATGGAAACAAGACCAAAATTCTAAGTAAGAACAGCAGAGCAACCACTTAGCGGCAACCAGGCGACCACCCACAACACCCTAGCATCGCAAACACCCCTCACGTTTTCTTTATAAAAAGTAAAAATCTTATTTGCTTTTCTCATTGTGCTTCAGGTGGGACTTTTCCGTAAATCTGGAGTGAAGTCTCGTATTCAGGCTCTCAGGCAAATGTGTGAAACCTCCCCAGAAAATGTGAACTACGAGGATCAGTCCGCGTATGACGTGGCGGACATGGTCAAACAGTTCTTCAGAGACCTGCCTGAGCCTCTCCTCACAAGCAAAATGGGCGAGACCTTCCTCCACATATACCAGTGTAAGAGCATTTCCTGTCTGTTATGAGCTCAATACTACATGCAGTACTTTCAAATCCCGAACACTCTTTATTGTACTTTTTTTCTACCCAGATGTCCCCAAAGAACAACGCTTACAGGCTGTGCAGGCAGCTATCATGCTGATGGCCGATGAAAACCGTGAGGTCTTGCAGACGCTGTTGTGCTTCCTAAATGATGTCACTTCCTCTGTTGAGGAGAACCAGATGACCCCCATGAACCTGGCAGTGTGCCTCGCTCCTTCGCTCTTCCACCTCAACATCATGAAGAATGATAACCTGTCGCCTAGGTAACAGAGTTCTGTTTTATTGCATTCCAACACGTGCTCTACTTAGAAAGGGTGAAACTTGTGTTTCATTATTGTATAGGAGTTATAGGATGGTATGCGTGCTTTGTCATTAGGACTCCAGGGCCCTGAGGTGTCGTGAGAAGGCGTGAAGTGTTTTATTAACTCAATGTACAAACAACTCCCCCATCATTGTGTTCATTAGGGAGCATTACTCGACACAGAGCAGACATACTTCCCTGAGGGCCAGAGACAGGAGGAGGTGTGGAGGGCGTTTTAAAAGAGACGGATAGTTTAGGTTTACCTCAGACTTATCCAGACTATGCGGAGTGGGGTGGGGGCATCATGAGACTTATTCATGTATAAAATGACATGTTTTTCATTGGCTTAATAGTTTGTTTTATATGCTTACAGCCATATAATATTATGGATCACATGGAAGCTCATGCACACGATGTCTTTTATTGCATTCAGGTCTATTCAGAAGAAGTATGCCACTGGGAGGCCAGACCAAAAGGACCTGAATGAGAACCTTGCGGCCACTCAGGGGCTTGCGCACATGATTGCTGAATGCAATCAGCTATTTGAGGTACGAGATACTTGTTCTGTCATGATTGCAATGAGGTATGTGTGCAATGAGAATTCATGGTTGTCTATGTAAAACTGTGTGGAGAACAAGTACAAAATGTTTAGCTGACCATTGTAATCATTTCATTATGGTTTTCCCTTGAATACACTACCATTTAAAAGTTTGGGATCTGTAAAACTTTTTTTTTTAAAGAAATTAATACCTTTATTAAAGGATGCATTAAATGTGTTTAAAAGTGACAGTAAAAACGTTTACATTGTTGGAAAAGATTTTGTTTCAAATAAATGCTGTAAACTTTGAACTTTCTATTCATCAGATAAGCCTGAAAAAAAAAAAGCTGAGACTTCCAGTGAAATGTGACTTGTTGGTTTGTCGGTATCTTCAATGTCCTGAGGTAGCTTTAACAGCATTAAAAGTATAATACTTATATTATAATCAGAATATAGTCACTTAAACGTTAATTTAGTTATTCAAATGTAAGACTACATAAAAAAGACGTGTCTCGGTGTTCCCCCTATACAAAATTCAATTCGACCATTTCACGCATTTTACTCTTTTGTGTGAAAAATCCATCAACACACTGTAAATTAAAGATTTATTGTGCGCTTAGTTAGATTCATTGAATAAAATGTGTGTTTTGGCTAAATAAGTGCTCCTCTGCCGCCATCTGCTGGTTATAGTAGTAATTAATATTTTTTGTTTGTTTGTTTGTTTGTTTTAAATAAAAAGTGTTTTCTATCAAATGTTGGATTTCCTACATCTTGAAATGGGGACATCTATAAATGGGGACAATTTCAGAAATATGTTTTTGGTCATCACGTTAAAAATAACATTTAAAGTGTTGGAAAAATGTTGCGTGTGCATGTCCAATTACAGACACGTTACATTTATTATTCAGTCATTCCCAATTAGCTTTGTCTTTATTGCAATCAATAAAACTGGTTTATTGGCAAATTAGGTGATAACTTAAAAGTCAACCATTGATGGTTTTGTGTCGATGTTCAGTGAGTACGGAATAACAGCGAACAGTTCACCGGAATGCCCAAACTGGTTAAATGAAAACCAGGAAGTAACCGTGCATATGGTCAATTGTAATAATATTTCATAATAATACTGTTTTTACTTTATTTTTGACCTTGGTGCGTATAAGAGACTTTCAAAAACATTAAAAAATCTTGCTGACCACAATTATTTATTTATTTTAATGTCAGAGTTGGAGGACAAAAGGAGACTTCTTTTGAAATGTTTTTTTTTTTTTTCTTTCAATGTGGTATGTGCAGATTCCTCAGGAGATGTTCTCCCAGTCCAGGAACTCATACATGGAAGCTGAGCTGCTGGCGCCCTCTTTAGACGAGCTCTGTAAAAAACACTCGCAACAGGACGAGGAAGAGGAAGAAGAGGAGGACAGCACATATCGCTCTTATCTGGAGAGCCTGATACAGAATTTGACAAAAGAGGCCAAAGACAAGACCAAGGGCTGGGTGGCCAGATCAAACATTGACAGTATTGAGCTATCATTCAAAAAGGTAATAACAAATATTAGATATAGATTTATGTACAGTATGTATGTATACTTTCATTCATTCATGTTATATGGAATATGCTTTGAATATTTACTTTTGTAATAATATCCAGTATTACTTTCATAAAAATACTATAAATTAAAACATGAATTAATTTCGACAAAGAAGTGCATTAAAATCGTTTAATGTGCAGCTAGCCGTGGATTATCAAGCTTATACCATGGTAATTTGCCAACAATGACAACTTTAAGCGGTTATTGATATTTGCAGCACAATATTTGACCGGAAGGGTAAAATTGACTATTTTCATCAGTTACGACTCATTAGATCTACCATTCTGCCTGCTTTGAATGAGATGGAGATAAAGTAGGGCGTAATATTACATTTATTTGAATGAATAAATTATTGCATTTATTTGAATTAGTTATTGAAGGAGAGAGAGATGAGATGCGTACCTGCGTCTGTTTAGCATATCTCTCTATTAACAACAAAGCTGTGAGTTTAAAGGTGCCCTAGAACGTTCTTTCACAAGATGTAATATAAGTCTAAGGTGTCCTCTGAATGTGTCTGTGAAGTTTCAGCTCAAAATACCCCATAGATTTGTTTTTTATGAATTTTTTTAACTGCCTAATTTGGGGCATCGTTAACTATGCCCCGATTCAACGCGCGGCCCCTTTAAATCTCACGCTCCCTGCCCCCAGAGCTCTGGACTCTATATACAGTGCATAAACAAAAGGTTCACACAGCTAATATAACCCTCAAATGGATCTTTACAAGATGTTCGTCACGCATACTGCATGCATGGATCGGATCATGTGAGTATAGTATTTATTTGGATGTTTACATTTGATTCTGAATGAGTTTGAGGCTGTGCTCTGTGGCTAAAGCTAACATTAGACACTGTTGGAGAGATTTATAAAGAATGAAGTTGTGTTTATGAATTATGCAGACTGCAAGTGTTTAATAATGAAAATAGCGACGGCTCTCTTGTCTCCACGAATACAGTAATAAACGATGGTAACTTTAACCACATTTAACAGTACATTAGCAACATGCTAATGAAACATTTAGAAAGACAATTTACAAATATCACTAAAAATATCATGTAATCGTGGATCATGTCCGTTATTATTGCTCCATCTGCCATTTTTCGCTATTGTCCTTGCTTGCTTACCTAGTCTGTTGATTCAGCTGTGCACAGATCCAGACATTAATACTGGCTGCCCTTGTGTAATGCCTTGAACATGAGCTGGCATATGCAAATTTGGGGGTGTACATATTAATGATCCCGACTGTTACGTAACAAGTCGGTGTTATGTTGAGATTCGCCTGTTTTCCGGAGGTCTTTTAAACAAATGAGATTTACATAAGAAAAGGAAACAATGGAGTTTGAAACTCACTGTATGCCTTTTCAATGTACTGAACTCTTGTTATTCAACTATGCCAAGGTAAATTCAATTTTTGATTCTAGGGCACCTATAATTACTACAGAATAGCAATGTAATCCCCTCGTTGCTGAGAAATATAATGTAGTGATTCAATAGAGAAGCTATTTTATTAATAAAAGTCGTGGGGCAGCATTGATAGGTTTCTGTGCTTCTGAATGGTTCTGTGTGTGCGCAGCGCGATCTTCGCTCTCTTTGTGTGAGTGATGTGTGTGTGTGTGTGTTTCAATAAAAAAAACTCATTCATATAAATGGGTGATTAAACTGACTTAGAACTACCTGTGCATTAAATGGTTTTAGTACACACCTTCCAGCCAATCAGAATCAAGTATTCAGACAGACCATGGTGTATATCTGATCTGAGTTTGGACAAATAATGTTAGATACATAACATGGAAAGTAGTGCATGGTTGCATTTATGGGTGACCTAAATTAGAAACTGGCTTGTGTCATTTCCCACCCCCAATTTCCTGTCTGCTGTGACTGTCCTATCCAATAAAACACCAAAACTCCGTAAAATAAATAAAAGTCTGAGGGAAGTCTGTTGTCTCTCACAGGTGGGAGACGGGACCCCGTTGAGACGCTGGCGTGTGTCTGCAGAGGTGGAAGCTCCTCCATCGGTGGTGCTGAACCGTATACTGCGAGAGCGCCACCTGTGGGACAGTAGCCTGCTACAGTGGAAGGTTCTAGAAACTCTGGACAAGCAGACAGAGGTGTATCAGTATGAGCTGAACAGCATGGCCCCTCACCCCAACAGAGACTTTGTGGTGCTCAGGTGAGTACAAAAACAAATCCTGCTTATTGTTTACTGTTTGATCCCATTAGCAAATATCTGAATGAGCTGAACTGATTACACCATTAAGGCTGCAAGAAAGGCATGTGCTTCATTTGAGCATGTGTATCAAGAGCTTTTCGTGCATCACACAGTTCTTGTGATTCTCAAGGTCGTAAAAAGGTCTAGCATACCCCTGCTGAACAGCTGGGCATTCATGGAGTATTACTGACGGAGACTCACTGAGCACACTACTGTTAGGTCAACATAAAATGCTTTGAACTAAGCAAATTTGACCACTCAGGTCATGCCCAGAATACCACTGTAAGATAAGTTTTTGACAAATTGGATTTTGTGAGATGCAAACAGTAATCTAAACGAAGCAAAATATTCAGCTGGAATATTGCATTTTATTTGATAATCAAATTTGCACTTGGCAGATTGACACCTACATCTCTTCTGTCTGTGTCAGGGATGTCAGACACACTAACAGAGCTTTTGCTGTGAATTATATTGGTGTTGTTTTCTTTTCTGTTTAGGACATGGAGGACAGATATGCCAAGAGGGGTGTGTGTACTGGTGTCGGTGTCGATCGACCATGAGGAAAGCCCACAGCTGGCTGGAGTGAGAGGGGTAGTTCTGGAATCACAGTATCTGCTTGAACCATGTGGCTCTGGCAAGTCCAGACTCACACATATATGCAGAGTTGATCTGAAGTAAGTGTATTAAAGACAACACTTAAAGTATACACTACCGTTCACATGTTTGATGGTAAAGAAAGATGAATGATAGTAAGGACACATCAAATGTGACAGTAAAGACATTTATAATGTTATAAAAGATGTATTTTTCAAATAAATGCTGTTCTTTTGAACTTCATATTCATTAAAGAATCCTACAAAAATGTATCAGGGTTTCCACAAAAAAATTATTCAGCACAACTATTTTCAACTTTGATAATAATAAGAAACGGCCAAGTGAGTATATTAGAATGAATTCTGAAGGATCATGTGACACTGAAACCTGGAGTAATGATGCTGAAAATTCAGCTTTACCATCACAGGAATAATTTTAAAACATTCAAATAAAAAACAGTTAAGTAAAATAGTACTACACAATATTACTGTTTTTACTGTATTTTTTTTTTTAAATGCAGCCTTTGTGAGCAAAATATATATACATTTTTTCTTTTTAATACATTTGCAAAGTTATTACGAACCACACATTTTTTTCACATGTGATAATATATATTTTATGCAAAAAAATCTCCCTAGTTGTCATGATTTTTTTTTTTTTATTATCACATGTGATTTGTTCTTTAATATAGCAGACATGGTTGTAATTGTTTTTATACTGTTTGTTTAATTTGAACAGAATTATTCTTCTGGTTCATTAGAAATTCCTTGTTGTGAAGTGCTTCCTCAATCCATGTGTAATGAAGGCAGTACATAACTCTTAATTGTCCTAAAAATTACACTTGAATGCTTCACTAAATGCTGTATATTTGCTTGCTGTTCCAGAGGAAAGTCTCCAGAGTGGTACAACAAAGCTTTTGGCCATCTCTGCGCTAGCGAGGTCACTCACATCCGCAACTCCTTCCAGGCTTTGGATCCTGAGGGCCCAGAGACCAAAATCTGAGCAGGGCTACGTGGAGTCAGACATGAGGGAAGCGGGATGTAGTTCACCGTCAGGGCAGATGGTCACAGAGAACGAACTTGGAGAGATTCACGAAAGAAGACGAGCAAATGGAAAGGTTTTTTTTGTGTTTCTAGCCCCTGAACAACATCAAACTGCCATGTCCTGTTGGTTTAATAGACTGTGGATCATTGGGATTCATTTTAGAGTGTTTTACCCCTTATAGGGCATTTAATGTAGTCTGTTTATTTCATATGAATTTATGCAGCTGTTCAAAACTGCCACTTTTGAAATGGCATTTGTTGTGTGTTTGGGGGCATGTGATTGAAAAGATGGACAGAGAAAGTGACAGAGACAGACTCCAGCGTAGCCATGAAGCCATGTCTGTAAAAAGAAAAAAAAGTCATAACGCTGCTTCCTGTTGTCCAGTCTTTACCACAGCAGACAGCTTTAACTAGCACCTTCAGAGCTTCGCTTACAACAAACAGATGTGGATGACAAGCCACCTCATGCTAATCAAAACACAGCAGGTCTGGTTTAGTTTTACCAAGCACTTCAACCTTAAGTACTGCATTCTCAAACCAAATTTAGGTACGTTATTGTCTAAACATTATTTAAACTCTGTATTTAGGTGTTCTATCCTCATTTGACTGAAGCTAGTGTTACAGTGACTATATTTTTAAACTAAGATTGTATCCTGGTGATGTATTGATGTGAAGTATTTACTGACAAGCCCATATTATTTCTAAGTTCTGTTTGAAGAAATATGTTGTTTATCGTTACAATAGTCCTTGATTTCATTCGCAGGTAAGCAATAATGTATTTTCACGATAAATGCACCAGTACTGTGCTCTTCTGACAATGCAATATGATTTAAGATTAAAAATCAAAGTTGTAAATAATACAGGTAATGCTAATGATTGTTGCAAGTATGCATTATTATTATTATTATTATTATTGCTGTCATTGTTATATGTTGCTGTGTCACACTCTACAATGTCTAGGACATGAATTCATTTCACTGCTTCTGAGAAGCATGTCTATTCTATTCAAAAAGCTGTACATTTGTGTGTGTTTGTGTATAAATGTGTAGATACGATTCTGGTTGTATATTTTGTACAGAAACGAGGCTTATGGACAGGTTAATCTGCTTTTATGCTCAGTTCATTTCCTCCTCATATCAATATTTTGCTTGAAATATCATTGCAAGCTGGTTTAATCAGCTGGCTTGTTCAGTGCTGTTGGGAACTGTGGGTTCGACTTGAGCTCAATGGCAGGAGGAGGGCGATATGTTGTGGCTCCAAAGTAGTTTTTGAACAGTAACAGGGTGATTGGAGTTCCAATCATTTGGAAATGTGAAAAATAAAACCTCAATGCAGTACTGTTTACTGTTTTCAGGTTTTTTATTTGGTTTGAACATATTTTTTATTCTGCCTTGTTTGTCATTCCAATAGGCATGTCCAAAATATAGCATAAATATAACTTTCTTAAAACACTGAACTGTAAATCGAACTAACTAAAATGAATCGCACAGGCTGAAGAAAAAGAAAATCCTATCACGGCTTACCACCAGATGGCAGTATGGATGCACCACAGACCATAGACTGTACAGACACAGTAGCATACTAGCATTTGATGTTTGGCGTCCTGAGTGCAGGTGCGTTTGGAGTAATACTAACAAACAAAAAACTTAGAGGTCACAGAACTATTCAATTGCTTATGAATAACATTGCCAGTAATTAGCAGTGATTGTGTTTTCTCTCGGGTCTGCAGAAGCCGAGAGAGTCCCAAAGGAACTATTGATCCACGCCATTTGAATAACACGTCTTTACACACAGAAGTATTGAAGGCAGAGAACACTCACTGCGGGCCATACATCATCATTAGGGAGCAAAAACGCAATGGCATGTCTTTATACCAAAGAAGGTCAGATTTCATAAACATTGTAGACGACAAGCTATCCCTTCTGCATCTCCCTTCAAGAGTGATTTTAGACGGTGCGGTTTTATTTATTTAGCTATTTATTTTACAAGATTTTCGAACTCTAAATTTGATTGGACAAAGCACTGAATGTGTTATGCGTAGGCTACTTGTCTACTACATAGTATGCAAATGCAGTAGGTTAAAATAAGTAGAATGTCCGAATATGCAGTTTTTATGAGATTCTTAATACTTAATACTATCCTATATCCCATACAAAAAAAAAAAAAAAACTATCAAAAAATCCTGAAGAAATGTCACAAAAATGTTAAGCAGAACAACTATTTTAAACATTGATGGTATGAAAGGGTTAGTTCACCCAAAAATGAAAATTCTGTCATTTATTACTTACCCTCATGCCGTTCCACACCCGTAAGACCTTCGTTCATCTTCAGAACACAAATTAGGACATTTTAGTTTAAATCCGATGGCTCAGTGAGGCCTCCATAGGGAGCAATGACACTTCCTCTCTCAAGATCCATAAAGTTACTAAAAACATATTTAAATCGGTTCATGTGAGTACAGTGGTTCAATATTAATATTATAAAGCGACGAGAATATTTTTGGAGCGCCAAAAAAACAAAATAACGACTTATTTAGTGATGGACGATTTCAAAACACTGCTTCAGGAAGCTTCAGAGCACAGATGAATCAGTGTGTCGAATCTGCTGTTCAGAGCGCCAAAGTCACGTGATACGCGGTCTGAATCAAGATTCGATACACTGATTCATTTATGCTCCGATGCTTATGAAACAGTGCTTTGAAATCGGCCATCACTAAATTGTATCAAAGTCGTTGTTTCGTTTTTTTGGTGCACCAAAAATATTCTCGTCGCTTTATAATATTAATACTGAATCACTGTACTCACATGAATCGGTCTTACGGGTGTGGAACGGCATGAGGGTAAGTAATAAATGACAGAATTTTCATTTTTGGGCGATCTTACCCTTTAAGAAATGTTTCTTGAGCACCAACTCAGCATATTAGAATGATTTCTGAAGGATTATGTGACACTGAAGACTGAAGTAATGATGTTGTCTTTCAAAAAAAAAAAAAAAAACCTTTTCTAATATTTCTAAATACTTTCTAATATTTGAGTGGATTTTTTGATTAAATATTTTATAAACGTCCATTAAATTAGAGCATTTTTGTGAAAGTCTCACTTGTCATCATTAATTTGTATAATTTTATACATATATCAGGCATCCCCCACCCTGCGCTCTAGATGTCTGCATTAGCATCTGCCTTTGAAAATTCCATATTAATCGACCACTGCTCTGCAGGCATGATACAGCGCTGACATAGACAAGGATATGGTGACCATATCATCATTTTATGATGCCTTCATGCTGTCCAGTCTTGTTTTTTTTTTTCAGTTGGCATCTAAATCTTTCACTCTCTTTCAGAGATTCAGTGCAGATATGCACACGGCCTCAGAGGAAGCTTGGCAGATTGAATTCCAAAAACATAAATGAACAAAAAGCAATCACTTTCTGTAGTTCTGACAATCCAAGCACAGCAATAAGGTCATTAATAAATAAAATATCAAATACGTGAATTCTTGATGTTTGTGTCTGTGTGTGTGAGAGAGAGAGAGAAAGAGAGACTATGGGTGTTTTTGCACTTTGGATAATGTCTGGTTTGGCCTTTCAACAAAACAAAACGTGCAAAACATCCCATAAACAGATCTATAGCTTAAATCTTGATTAGACATAATTCTCCTGTGAATAGCAATTAGCAATGTGGAGCTACAACCTTCTGCTAATTACTGTCTACCTTTCTATACTCCTGAAGCTGTGGAGGATTTTTAAAAATTCACTTTGTTTGGAGTGTACAGAGACATGCAGCATGACCTCTCTTTCCCCTCCTCACCTGTTTTTTCAGCCTCTCATGCTTTTAGAGTTGACGGAGTGTCAATTTGGTGGCCAGATATAGTCCTAATGTAGATGTATATGCAGAGAGTGAGAGAGAGAGAATCAAAGATGCATACATCGAGAAAAAAATAATACATGAGTTACGAACAGCCCCAGAGAGACAGACAGACAAAAAAGAGAGAAATTCAGTTGCCTTGGCTACCATTTTGTTCATGTCACTGACTTCCTCACTATCTCCTGGCCCCTCTAGCACTCTCGTCTATCGTCTTTTCTTTTGTTTCTCCTTCCATTTCACACACAATACACGGGCTATCTGGAAGACAGGATTGAGCTCACCGTCCATTTTTCTTTCTTCCTCACCGGTCGGATAAAACCAACTGAATCATATCATTTTTTTTTTTATCAGTCTATTGTTATCATTTTCGCTTCCCATCCTGAACCGCACAACCTCTTTTGTTGTTTAGGTGTCCTTATTTACTACTGTATGATTTACTGTTTTATTTATCTCATAAGATTTTGTTCTTGAGGTATTTATTTTTAATATGATCTACCAAGGTAGGTCTGGAAAAGTCAATTCAGTCTGTATTGTTTTTCCATAACCAGCATAGTCCCAGTCTACTTTTTTAGTGGTTGTTCTGGAAGTATTTTTCACATTTATTTTTTCCCATAGGATTTTTTTAAGTCGTGGAAAGCGTTATAAGCCATGAACTAAACCAAACCAACCATCTAAATCACAAAAAAACTTTGATTTGAAGAAAAAAGGCAAAGGTATAAGCAGTGCTGGGTAGTAAGTGACTACATGTAATCTGGATTATGTAGTCAATTTTTCAAAAATTAAATATTTGTAAATGAGTTAGGTCAAAAGTAATCAAAAAGTAGTCGGATTATATTACCTAAAATGTGCAATGTCATAGATTACGTTGCTAACTACAATTTTTATAACACAAATTGTAGTCCATTACGGAATATAAATTATAAGTAATGTACCCAGCACTGGGTATAAGATTGAGTACTTAACTGCTTCAACAAGGGAAAGAACTACAATCCCATGAAGCACCGTGAATGACAATCAAATTAAAGGTGTTTATTGTGTAAGGTGAATTCGGGTAAATTGGGACACATTTTCCCATTGAGATGACTGAAAAAAATAAATAAAAATTATATATGTTTTATCCATAGAAGCTCATCTTGAACTAGCTCTCTTCTTCTTTTCTATTAGAATTCCAGCAGTGTAGACGCTGCTAAGTGTATTACTGCCCTCCACAGGCCAAAGTTTGAACTCATTGTTATATACTTGCACTAGCATATTGTATATGACAATTAAGTTCTAACTTTGACCTGTGGAGGGCAGTAAAACACTTAGCAGTGTCTACACTGCCGGAATTCTAAGTTTTAACCATAGACGCTAGTTCAAGACGAGCATCTATGGCTAAAACATGTAATTTCTTATTTTTCAGAAAATGACCAAATGTTTCGCTAGATAAGACCCTTATTCGTCGTCTGGTATCATTTAAAGCCCTTTGAAACTGCAGTGAAACTGTAATTTTGACCAAAGACTATAGAATAACACAAGACGTGTCACTCATATTGTTTTGAATGGGAGAAAGTGTAACGCGCAATATGGCGGAATAAGTCCCGCCTTCTAAATAAGAGCCATTCGGCGACTGGTAAAGCCATCGCGTCACTTCAGCGGCCGTTAGAATCACCGGTTTCTATAGAAACAGTCAGATGCGCCTCCGAAGAGACACGCGTTTAGGTCTGCGCATGCGCATTAGCTTGATCCAGCCTGAAAAGTAGTTTTTTTTTGTCATGATTCGAGCGTGTAGAAACTAAATTTATGAGCCGGTTGTTGTTAGATTTCATTGGTGATTTCAGATATGAAATTTAATCGTAAGGTTGGCGAACATTTTTGGAGAATTTGATGTTTCCCCATTCAAAGAGATTGCATGATGCCCAGGATGCCCGAGAGGCATTTCAAAGATGGCCGCCGAGTGAAATGACTTGTCTTAAAGGGACTTTGTTTTGACCACTATTCTCCACTATATGGAGAAAAATCCTGGAATGTTTTCATCAAAAAACTTAATTTCTTTTTTGACTGAAAAAAGAAGGACATGGACATCTTGGATGACATGGGGGTGAGTAAATTATCAGGAAATTTTAATTTGAAAGTGAACTAATCCTTTAAAGGTGCTACAGAGGATGTTTTGTTTTATACATTTTTGCAATATTACTTGAAACTGTCTTTACTAACTGATAAAAGACTATTTATTAGGTGCACTGAAAGTAATAATATTAATATACATCATCTGTGCACGAGGTAGGGCCTTAAAAACATCAGCCAATTGTTTACGTGATCATCGCGTAAACGATTGGCCCTCTGGCTTGTCAATCACTGCCGTGACATTTCTTGTGAGAGACGAGTGCGGCTGCGCGCTCCAGTAACTTTCCACACTCCACAGGCGCCGCATACAATGTTTTTGTCAGGAGACCGGAATAACAACTGCAGATTATGAGTTACCTGCGGTGAGTCCGACATAATGAATCCACTAAAGGCTGGAATACACTACACGATTTTTAAAATCTGAACAGATTTTTAAAACACTAGGCATCATATTCTTGCCGACTTTGTAAATGGTTACAGAGAAAAGCCGGGCATCATACACTACCAGACTTTAAAATCGTTCGGAACACAAACAGAAACATGCTTGGTTGCTAGGAGACGCATGACAGACAGGCGAAACAAATGCAAGAGATGAGTAGTGGAAGATGCGAGGCAAATGCTTTTGGAGATAGACAGGGGTGGGTAGACACAGTCAGTATGGACAGATTACAACAGGAGTTAGAGGTAAATTGTGTAGTTTTATGATTATCCAAGTTACCTATAATGTAATCAATTATCATTATCAGTTGCTATGTACATTTAATGTAATATAATCAATAATTCTTCTGGCATTTTAATTCAGCTACATATCCAGGATAAAGCGTAAATGTATAATAGTGATGAATATTAACATATTTAATAATGAATGAATCCGGATTTACCGCAGAAAGTGGTTTGCTAACTCTCAAGACAAAGCTAACAGTACAGTACTTACTGAAGCAATTTTTCTATCATGGTGGAGCTCCACTTATTCTTCAGTGATTTTTTTTTATTGCGTTATGAAAAAGAATTTCCGTATTTTTCAACTCGGGAGCGACGTGACTATGTGACGAAACTGCCGCAAACAAATACTAAAACGGCAGATTCTGCATTTTCTCATTCATGAATGTCATGTGCGATCTCGCAGGCGCGGCTCCATCTAGCGGCTGTAAGCAGTATATTTTAGTGTCTCAACATGATTACTCATCAAGCGCCAAGCTTGTGATTCGTGCGCTGAATGAGGTAAGTTTTTCCTTATTACCTGATTTTATACAGTAGTCTCATATTTTTTTGTCTCGATCTTTGTGACTTTGCACCCTTGATTTGCATTGCTTGGGCAGCGTATGACTGTATCGTGTACTGTATATAGATCAACAACACATATAGTACACTAATGTGTGTTCTAAAATCGGCTCAAAATATCAAACATGTTTGATATCCTCCGACTGGATGGAATCGAAATCTGAAGCTAAAAAATCAGTCTATGACCATGATATACTATGCGATTTTCCATGGAATCTGTAGACTAGCTCAAATCTGCCGACTAGCTCTGACTTTTGTCAACTAGCGTCAACTTGTTCAGACTGTAAATCAGGGGGAAAATCGAGATAGGACTAACTGCAGAACCACAGAACCATACGTCATGACAGTCTGAGGACGACAGTGCCAGACTAACAGCCTGAGGGCGGAAGTGGGCGGAGCCAATTTATCTCCGTAGGCATCGCTCCATTTGGAGCATTTTAAAGTTTAAAACCATGTTAATGTGAAATATTGTATTAAAACGATCTAACTGAAATTATAGATATAGATTCACATTGTGTTAATAGCTTAATCATATACACAATCACGTTAAGATATATATATATAGCCTATGTGTGTATTAAAATCCCCTTGTAACCTTTTAATATTTTAAAAGTTCATAAATTTGTTTTATGTCTTAAATGATTAACTGAATATAAATTGAACACAACAAAGCTTAAACACTAAAATCGATAAACATTTATTAATTTGTCATAAAATATTTTACTTAAGCATTTCAGAATGAATCATTGTTTTTCATAATATATAATACGCATTACACGGTTGTACACTAGAATGCATGAATTAAACACATTCAGATCCATCAAACCCAAAAACAAAAGATATTTATTTAATTTTAATAAAATGTACTAAAATGTAAGAGCAAAAGCATTATATAGCCACTAGCTGTGCTTTGCTCTAAAAAAATACAAAATCAAACTAAATTGAGTGTAGATTGAACAGCAGGTACATGATGACTTTTTTTGTAAAATGTCCATATCATCCTTAATTTGAAAGCAAAACACTAAAGGCTCTTTGGCCAGTTGTCTGTCATCATCTGTTTCAGCCTGTGAAAGTTCTTGTTCCTGGTCTTTTTCTTTCAATATCAGAAAGCACAGCTCTTCCACTAAACCCGTAAAGACCTTTGATTGTTGTGCAGCGCAGAAGTCTTCTGTGATCCGTGGTTCCTTCATGAGAGAAGGGTATAAACAAATGGGATGAGATGTTAAAAGTGTATTTAACAACACTTTGTGTTGTAGTCAGGATGCAGCACAGCATGTATAATAAAGTTTTGACATTCTGTTTTTCTCATGTTTATATATTGAAGACTTAAATCATACTCTGTCACCAATGAAATTAATCAGTTATGTTCAGTATAATTATTTTTTTTTTTTTTTTAAAAGGCAAGCAATTCACATGGCTTTTCACGCTACATTTAACCCCGGGTTATCGTCGTCCTAAACACCACTTTTAACCGTGGGTAAAGTAACGCTCCACATATTGCTTGTATATTTACATGCTTTTGACAGTCACAGAAACACTGTGCATTGTATATAAATAGAAAATTCAGCATTGGAAAGAAAAAAAAAACAAATGCTGACAGAAAATGCAACAATTGCAGAGCAGAAAATACTGTTTAATTCTTTTATAGTCTGAAATGTTCATTCAGGATAAACTTGATCTATATGTAATGAGGAAGTTGACTATATGTAATGAGGATGTGCAATGCCTAAGCATTTATGAAAACATATTGTGTGCTTTGTTCATCCAATCAGTGACACTGACACTGCAAATAAGGATGTTAACCAGGGTTTAGTAATGTACAGTGCATATGAATACTCAGGATTAATTGTTAACCTCAGGTAAATGATGATCAGTGTGAAACGTGAATCAAGATAACCCAGGATTCTGTTTACCTGGGGTTAACAATCACCCAGGGTTAACTATTTAAAGTATGAAAAGCCCTCATATATGTTTTTCATTCTAATGAAAAGAGAAGTTCATACATTTTTAAAAACTTTTAACTTTTCCTTTTTTTTTTGCTTACCATTAACATGAAGATCCCACACAGCCGGTCAACTGTTTCTAAAACAATAGAATATTATTAAGTTATTCCTGAAAAGATGTGACAGATATAACACACCATCTGTATAAGTAGCTTATGTGTTTATGAAAGTCTTATAAAACTAACCTTGTTTTTGATCAGCTTCTCTTGTTCTGGGGTGATTCTGCTTGTCAATTTACTGCATTGCAAAATCAAAGAAAAACTTAGATATATAACCATAAAAATTGCATAAAAGAAACAAGTTTCATTCTTCTAAAGTCAAAATTACTACTTACTTCATTGCAAAAACAACATTTTAAATTCAGAATACAAAAGAAACGTTCATACCTCCATGAACGACAGTTTTTTTTAAGTGAATTTGAAGCTGTGCATTCAACCTGTGCCGTCTGGTCGGTTTAAGAGCACTGGGCAGTGGAAGTTGTTGCAGCACGTTTTGCATCGCTGTAAATGAAGTAAAGCGGAGCATCTCCCGATACTAATATGCCTCTAAAATCCACAAAAACACTGATCAGTATTGTAAAATGTAACCAATTAAATAAAATACAGTACCAACAACAAGTAAAATAACAAACCATGAATATATGTAAACACCCAGGTGAAAAAATACTATAGTAAATACTATAGTGTTTTTGAACCATACTGTATTTACAACACTAATGAATGCTACATAATACTATAATATTAACTATAGTGAACTGATAAACTAGTATAAATAGTATACTTTAGTTTTTACTACAGTAAACTGTAGTGTATATTGTAGTATAATATACCCTAAAATTGTAGAAAACTTAGTACAATATTGGGTAAAGTAATTTGTTTATATTATTATAGCTGCCATATTATCACAGCAACTATAGAATTACCACAATAAATTAATTCAAGTATTTATAGTACTATAGTATGGTTCAAAAACACTATAGTATTTACTATAAATGACTATAGTATTTATTCACCTGGGCGCAAGCAACGTGAGACGATTTGTAAAATATCAAAAGACGTGATAAAGTGACTTTGAAGCCCATTTACAAAATATCTGAGTCATGTTAAGTGTTAACGATCGAATAAATACACAACACATAAACGTGATCGATTAAAAGCACAACACAAAGAAACTTTTTACCGTGTTCGCTTCTTCCGCCATGATTGTTTGCTTGTTTGTCGTCAACTCCGCCCACATCCAACGTGAGACTATTACTCCGCCCACTTCCGCCCTCAGGCTGTTAGTCTGGCGCTGTCGTCCTCAGACTGTCATGACGTATGGTTCTGCGGTTCTGCAGTTGGTTATTATTGGGAAAATCGGGGCAAAAATCATGTAGTGTATTCCAGCCTTAAAGGGATAGTTCACCCAAAAATGAAAATTTGATGTTTATCTGCTTACCCCCAGTGCATCCAAGATGTAGGTGACTTTTTTTCTTCGGTCGAACGCAAATTATGATTTTTAACTGCAACCGCTGCCGTCTGTCAGTCAAATAATAGCAGTAGATGGGAACTTCAACTATAACAGTAAATAAAACTTGCTTAGACAAATCCAAATTAAAACCTGCGGCTCGTGACGACACATTAATGTCCTAAGACACGAAACGATCGGTTTGTGCGAGAAACCGAACATTATTTATATAATTTTTAGCTCTAATACACCACTATGTCCAACTTCGTTCAGCTTCCTGTTAGTGAGGTCAAAAAACGCGTTCTGAAGACGGAAGTGATGTCTCGCCCATATACTTCAATGAGCGCGAGACATCACTTCCGTTGTCAGAGCGCGATCAGACCTCACTAGCCGGAAGCTGAACGAAGTTGGACATAGTGGTGTATTAGAGGTAAAAAATGATATACTGTTCGGTTTCTTGCACAAACCGATCGTTTCGTGTCTTAGGACATCAATGTGCCGTCACGAGCCGCAGGGTTTAATTTGGATTTGTCTATGGAAGTTTTTTCGACTCCTATTGTTCAAGTACCCAATCACTGCTATTATTTGACTGACAGACGGCAGCGGTTGCAGTTAATAATCATAATTTGCGTTCGACTGAAGAAAAAAAGTCATCTACATCTTGGATGCCCTGGGGGTAAGCAGATAAACATCAAATTTTCATTTTTGGGTGTACTATCCCTTTAACACGACACAGCGAATGCCGGTGGTAAACACTCGTGTTCCAATACTCGTGCACGAGTTTTGGGAGGCGTTCCCTCGAAATGAGCTGTGAAGGAGGGGGGTTGTTCTTACACATGCGCTCATTTCAAAAACTCACTAACAGTCTTTGGCTTCTCAGTCGACGAAAAGATCTCTGTAGCTCCTTTAAGTCCTCAAGTTTCTGTTGGTTACTAGTCAAACTCATATCAGGTGACTGATCACTGTCTGCATATTGTGTTGCTGCTCATTAGCATAAAGTAAAAGTCATCTTTTTGGCATGTTGCTAGAAATCATCTAATTGAAAATGAATGAGTTTGCAATTGCAAGAGTGTGAACGCCTCTTCATTGTGAACCGAAAAAACACACGTCGCACCTAATTAGGATGCACAATGGTGGACCAATGAGATTGAGTTGTGGGCGGGGCCATTCCAACACAGCATGCAAGAAATACACACCAAGCAACCAAAAACATGGTTTTGATATGGTGATTTTATTGAATTCAGGATTCCTCTCATCTGCTGCCCTATGACTCATTGTTCGATCTCCTTTTCTCCAACTGATGGCTTTTCTTCAACAGACAACACACACACACACACACACTCTGCTTGCTTGCGTATGTGCGAACACACTTTTCTCTCTCCCATAAAAACAGTCACGCTGTCTCTCACACTGTGGCTGTATGCTGTCAGTGACGCAAGTAGCATATTAAATCATTTTCTAGGAAATGTAAAGCTATTTGCTGATTGTAATACAAGCCTTAAAGCTGGCATGTGCAGTTATGGTAGACCTGATTTAAAATGATTTTAAAAAGCTTTACAACATATAGAAATCCTATTATACCTGGGCAGTGACAGTATGGAGATTGAATCTTGAATCTGAATTCGTTTTCCAACAGTATGTCATGCAAAGCTTTCAGTTTTGGGAATAATACAATATGCATTCTTGGAAATCACCATGTTATTCTAGGAATGGTCAATCCGTTTTAAGTACATCACAAGTATCTTTCATCTTATGCCTGGTTTCTCTGATGATTGCCTTTCTCTCGGGCACACGCGCACATCCTGTGAATCACATCCACTCCAGGATGTGACCAATTACTTAGACCTCTCATCAGCAGAACCTAACATGAGTCTCATCTGTGAGTTCCTGTGATAGCAGGTACTTTAGTCCACAGGGATATGTGTTTCTGTGTGTGTCACATGCATGTCACATACACTGGGTTTACAGTCTTTATTGTGTGAGGATATATATGCAGCTGTCATGTCTGCTCAGAGAAGATGTGCTTGTTATATCCCTCATAAAAAATACTGTGGCATGTACAGTGATGGGATCCATATACACATACCATGGTATTTACTTAGGACTTTACCTTGGTACACACCATGCTACTTGTGAGCTATAATACTCCTGAAGTCATATGATAGCTTTGTGTGAGAAACACATCAAAATGTATTCTTGAACTAATCCTTTAGATACTCCATCTCACTACTTAAAGGTACAATTTGTGATATTATTTCCGCTAGAGGTCGCTAGAAGCCTATTCAAAACAAAGGCGTAGTTTGATGACGCCAAGTTTTAGAGCGGAAACTTGGGACATGTGGTCTCTAACTCAACGGACGGTGCAAAAGAATAGGGATTGGAGTCTGGAAGAACTCATGTTCGTGGATGCGATTATTAACGTTACTGTAGTATGAAGCAGATCAGGACCGAGTGTTGCGGGAGCTGAAGGAGGAGCTGGAGCGATTGATCAACACACGCCTCACGAGCAGCGGGACTTTTATTATGACACAGTCGCCGGCGCCGCTTCCGCTTTTCCGGTCATGAGTTTACGGGAGCTGTCCTTGTCGACAGAACCAGCGGCAGATGGTAAACAGTAATTATGTTCCATAAATAAGTAACACAATCCACCATAAAACGTGCAAGAAGTAAATAAGGAACTGCTTGAAGCAAGCTAGTGGTTTGCTGGACGCTAGACACTACTTCCACATTTGTCCACGGCACTGTTGTCATGTGGTTTCTACGTCAGCAAAGGCGGTAACAAAGGTAACTGACGTCATTGACAGGCGACTGCACTGCCCCTAAGTTTGCCTAATATATGTGGGTGTACTGTGTGTAATTATTATGAATATATAAATACAAACACATCCATGTATATATTTGAGAAATATTTACAAGTATATGTATTTATTTATATTTTTATATAATATATATAAATACATTTTTTTGTACATAAATAACATATTTCTCTTAAATATATACATTAGTTTGTGTGTATTTATGTTTACATATTAATTACACACATTGCTCACACATATATTATACAAACTCAAACTTTTATTTTGCATGCGATTAATCGTGATTAATCGTTTGACAGCCCTAATTTTTATTAATTTCTGTATAATATAATATAATATATAACTGAGGAGCTCACAAGTAAAAAAGATTATAAATGGGTCAAAAATGTCTTAAAATTGTATACATACTTTAAGGTAGTAAAATATATTTTTTTATATACTAGTAAAATGAAATTTTTGTCAATTATTGGTTATAATATAATATAAGGTAATACAATATAATATTTCTAAAAATATTATATATACAGTGTGTGTGTGTGTGCGTTTTTGTGACATATCACAAATGTGTATAATGACATGGGTATGACAGGTATTACAAGGAGAGGGTGACTTATGAGGACATTACCCCATGTCCCCATTCTTCAAAAGACTTATAAATCATACAATGAGTTTTTTTGAGAAAGTAAAAATGTGCACAGTTTCCTGTGATAGGTAGGTTTAGGTGTAGGGTGATAGAAAATACAGTTTGTACGGTATAAAAACCTTTACGCCTATGGAATTTCCCCACAATTCACAAAAACAAACCTGTGTGTGTAGGTGTGTGTGTGTGAGAGAGAGAGGACTGGTTTGAGTTTTAGACCATCAGAGTGAGGACAAGAGTCAAGACTTTGTTTTAGGGATAAGGTAATAATATACTATATAAGGTTATAATGGATGGATACAAGAATGTGTGTGTGTGTGTGTGTGTGTTTATTCATGTGGTTCAGGAAAACCCTATTATGGGGAAAAAATGTCCCCTGAAAAATGGCAATATCCGATAAGTTTAAGTTTAGGGGACAGAATATACAGTTTAAACATGGAAACCCAATGTGTGTGTGTGTGTGTGTGTGTGTGTGTGTGTGTGTGTGTGTGTGTGTGTGTGTGTGTGTGTGTGTGTATAAATGTATGTGGTGGATGTCACTTTAATCTAACATGCCTGTTCATTTCTCCTGCCAGTGTTGAGCATGTCACATATATGGACAGGGTGAAACAGCAAAGTGACAGCACTCCGTCCTCTCTCTACTCATTCGTCCTTTCTCTCTCTCTCGCTCTCTTTCTCCGCCCCTGTCTGTCTGCACCTCTTTCTCCTCTAGGAAAAGAACATCTTTGGTCAATGAGCATTTTCTCATCTGTTTTCTCTCTGCTTTCAGAGATGAGGCGTATGATGCTGACAGGCTGTTAGCATTGAAGGAAGTCACTTCTACTGTACAGTTCTTTATTAACTTCTCTCCACCAAACCTGAAGATTCCATCTCCTTGCCATAATTCAGCATACAAAACAAATGATGATGTACATCTGTATCTGCACAAGCCAAATCATTTCCCATTCACATACGAAATGGAAATGTACAACGGCAGCTGGGACCCTGCTGTTCACGTGCTGTTTAAAGCACACACACATTAGTTCTTTGCCCACTGGGACAGTACTGACCCATGATAACCAACAGCTGTTCGTGATACCAAAACAAGCGTTTTGGTGATATAAACCGATTGTTTAAAAAAAAAAAAAAAAAAAATTGTTACCTTTCTGTAACAAATGTCGGGATTCATTTTATATCAAACAAATAAATAAACATGCATATAAAATGATTATCCTCACAATTATGCACATATTAAGTGTTTAAATTACTTCATTAGGAGATCCGATTCAGATCTTCATTAAGAATTTGCTCTTGAGATGCTGTTTGCATTTGCTTAGTGGTTTATTGGTTTTGATTTTTTTATATTTGTAATTAAATTTGGCCAGGTTAAAAGCCCTTGATGCTTATACTTCGTGTTTTACAGCCTCTGGGCATGTGCATGATAAATTATACTAGGATGTGTTGAACTCTGGGCCAAATTAAAATAAGCACCAAAAGATGCCCTGATGATTCATTCCACTAAATTGCACCACAAATATTTTATCAGTGCATTTGCATTACCATATGCAAGGAAAACAATAACATGCAGACTGGAGATGGGATCTTTTGACTATAGTGCCAGTAAACAACCATCTAGAAAACCACATTTTTGATGGACAGACACTGTTTTGGTCAGAAAACAAAATAAAAGTTCATATTTTCTGGTACACTGAAATAGTGAGAATGTGTTAACCAAAAAACAAGTGTAAAAATCTGAATGCTTAAGTCACGGACTTTAGCAGCTCTTGTGTTTTCTCCTGTTGTTTTGCTGTTGAGTCCAGTTGAGAACAGACCTGTCTGTCAAACCCACACGCTCTACGGGAACAGGGAGATGTGGGCGAGTGGTGAACGGTGCAGCTATTTTAAACATAAATGCTCCCTCCTCCTTTTTGAAGCACTCTTTCATCCCTGATATGGACATAAAGGGGTTTTTCCTCTCCTGTGACAGAAGATGTGGAGCAGAATAGTGCTATGTTTATGACATTCCCTCAGCCAGCCAGTGAGAGGCCAAGTCTCAGACTTTTCCTGATCAGAACAGGAAAGCAGTTCTGCCTCACTCTTAAAGGTATAGTTCACAAAAATTCTGTCATCATTTACTCACTCTCATGTAGTTCCAAACCTCTATGGCTTTCTCTCTTTTTGGACCACAAAAAGGCAGAACTTTACAGACTGACAATTACTATTTACTTTCATCAACTTTTTTCAGATATTCTTGTCCAGGAAACCTGTTTGGAATCATTTGCAATGTCACCCTCATGTCGTTCCAAACCTGCAAGATCTTCATTCAACTTCAGAACACAAATCAAGATGATTTTGATGAAATTCAAGGTTTTTTTATCTCCCATATAAGTAACAAATTAACCACATTCAAGGTCCAGAAAAGTAGTAAAGACATCGTTCATCAGTAGTTCAACCTTCAACAATTTTATGAACCGATGAGAATACTTTTTGTGTGCAAAAACAAAACAAAAATAATGACTTTGTTCAACAATTTCTTCTCTGTCAGTGATGCATGAACACAGTTGCACACATATGCAGTTGATGCATGAACACAGTGCAGCACTTATCCGTGTTTACGTCCGAAGAACCCCGGCTCAGTATTGGCAGACGCTGTTCACGTGAGCGCCACAATGTATGCGTGTGATGCTGACGCAGGAGCCGGCCAATACAGTCGCCGTTCTGACGTAGAACACGCAAACTCTGCAATGTGTCTTTAACATAAACTGCAGGAGAATGACAGCATACACTGTAAAAACAAATTTGTTCAGTTTACTTAATTCAATTGTGCAAACTCGTTGCCTTAATTCAATAAAGCTTTACTGAATTGTATTAAGTTGATCTTAGTTAAACCATTTAAGTTTTGTCAACTTAATTCTGTCTGTGATCTGAAGAAATGTACTCCCAGAGTGCATTGCGGCACAAATAAAGTAATTGCTTTGTTTTACTGTTTGTGGCTTTATTTTACAATTTTATTTGCTGTCTTGTGTCAGTATTACCCCAACAATGACAGTAGACAGTGAAGCAGTTCTGCCTCACTCTTAAAGGTATAGTTCACAAAAATTCTGTCATCATTTACTCACTCTCATGTAGTTCCAAATATGGCTTTCTCTCTTTTTGGACCACAAAAAGGCAGAACTTTACAGACTGACAATTACTATTTACTTTCATCAACTTTTTTCAGATATTCTTGTCCAGGAAACCTGTTTGGAATCATTTGCAACTCTGTTTATTAAATTATTAAAGTTTATTAAATAAATTACACAATGTTTTCCAAATAAATATTTGAATATTGACGTTTTATTGTCTTTTACACCATTTCCATTCAAAAGTATGGGATAAGTATGTTTTTTTAAGAAAATTAATAATTTTATTCATCAAGAACTCGTTAAATTGATCAAAAGTACAGTAAAGACTGAAAAAAAAAATTCTGTTGCTGTTCTTTTGAACTTTCTGTTCATCAAAGAATCCTGGAAAAATGCATCACGGTCTCCGCAAAAATAAAAGTGCTACTGTTTTCAACACTGATAATAATAAGAAATGCTTCTTGAGCACCATATCAGCATATTAAAATGATTTCTGAAGGATCATGTGACACTAAAGATGGAGTAATGGCTGCTATCACAGGAATAAATTACATTTAAAAATATATATATTTAAAGACCCCCTGTGGTGAAAATCAAGTTTTTAATGTTGTTTATGTGGTGTTTTTAATATGCTTTAAGACAAACCATGTGCAAACACCATTGCTGAGTTCTCTTTAAAACTGCAGTGATCTACAGACGGTTTCAAAAACGCGGTTTGAAATCGCTGGTGTTTTTGACGTCACAAACTACCAAACTAAGCTTTTCTAAGGATATTGATTTTTAGAAGACAGCTGTCTGACTCGCAAATGGAAACATGCTTTGTGTAACATTAGCAACACATTGTTAGCTGTTTGATAAAGCTAAAGATAAAGGCTAATTATCATATTCATAGATCCACATATGTGAAGCAATAGAGTTACATTAAAGCTATTTTAAGGCATGAAGACATTTTTTTCACTGGAAAAAACAAACAGATGCTGGGCATGTTTTCCGCATCAGTGTGTCTGAGTGTTGCAGGTTTCCAGTCTGGTGACGGGACGTAAAGCTCTGAATGCAGACTCAGCCTCCTGTCAGCCATTGTATTGGCTGAAGACTCTTCCTCACTATCCAGCTGCTGGTCCCTTCTGTTCCCCTCCTCCTCTGAACAGATCCCATCCCCCTCTCCACCCCTCCTCCTCTGCTTCACTCCATATATGCATCTCCCCACACTAAAAAAGGAATTATGTCTCTCTCTTTACCTTTTTTTTTATCCTACTTGGGATAAGAGTGCTGGTAAAGTAGGAAAGAAAGGGACTTTTAAGGAAATTACTGTAAGATAAGCAAGTGAGTACTGTACTTTACTGTAAATTACTGTAAGATAAGCAAGTGAAAGTCAAATAAAACTACATCTCTTAGTTTGCTTTGTCTATAGCAGAATTTTGTATGTCAGCAATAGCTTGTTAAAGAGTGAGAGAGGAAGAGACAGAGAGAGAAAAGAGAAATAAAGAAAGAGGAGAAGAGAAGAAAGGGTGGGGGGAGGAAGAAAGAGCTTAGGAACAGCTCACTTTCATTCAGACAGACTTTAAACCGCTAGCCAGGCTTGTGCCAAAATGAGGTAGGACTCGTGTCCTTCTGAGTGAAGGAGAGCTCACGTCCCCATTCACAGCTTTCTACTGCAGTGCTAAAATTAAAACATCACAATAGCAAGGTTCTCTTCAATGGCAGGCAGACTGAAGAAAAACTGTGAGTCTGTCTTATGTTTTCTGTGTAGTCTTCAACTCATTTTTTTTTTTTTTTTGACTAATGCTGATTTCAAGGCTGATATAGCTAATACAATTTAATGCAAGCAAATTTGATGTACACAAAATGGCACTTATTTTACACAATAAAGCCACAAGGGCTTTTTCTCATTAACAATAAGGGTCAAAAATCCCATTACACAAATGCTTGTTTTCTCCAGCAGTGGATTTTTATGCTGCTTTCAAAACATATATTCAAAACCCACTCAAAAGAGCAATAATAATATGTAAAATTGCATTTATTTTATGCATTAAAGTTTTTACAAGGGCTTTAATGCAGTAAAAAATAAGGGACAAAAGTTCTCTCAAGTACTTGTTTTCTTTGTATGCTCTCTCTCTCTCTTTCTATATTATTTTTTCCAACATTTTTTTCACAATGAACAGTTGTTCCATGGCTGCCAATACTTTAATATGTGTCTATACAAAAATTGGCTTTAAAAATAAAAAAATTAACCTACTCTGAGAAATAGTCTTTAAAGGGTTAGTTCACCCAAAAATTAAATTTCTGTCATTATTTACTCACCCTCATGTCGTTCCAAACCTGCAAGATCTTCATTCAACTTCAGAACACAAATCAAGATGATTTTGATGAAATTCAAGGTTTTTTTATCTCCCATATAAGTAACAAATTAACCACATTCAAGGTCCAGAAAAGTAGTAAAGACATCGTTCATCAGTAGTTCAACCTTCAACAATTTTATGAACCGATGAGAATACTTTTTGTGTGCAAAAACAAAACAAAAATAATGACTTTGTTCAACAATTTCTTCTCTGTCAGTCTCCTATACGCAGTTGCATGAACACAGTGCAGCACTTATCCGTGTTTACGTCCGAAGAACCCCGGCTCAGTATTGGCAGACGCTGTTCACGTGAGCGCCACAATGTATGCGTGTGATGCTGACGCAGGAGCCGGCCAATACAGTCGCCGTTCTGACGTAGAACACGCAAACTCTGCAATGTGTCTTTAACATAAACTGCAGGAGAATGACAGCATACACTGTAAAAACAAATTTGTTCAGTTTACTTAATTCAATTGTGCAAACTCGTTGCCTTAATTCAATAAAGCTTTACTGAATTGTATTAAGTTGATCTTAGTTAAACCATTTAAGTTTTGTCAACTTAATTCTGTCTGTGATCTGAAGAAATGTACTCCCAGAGTGCATTGCGGCACAAATAAAGTAATTGCTTTGTTTTACTGTTTGTGGCTTTATTTTACAATTTTATTTGCTGTCTTGTGTCAGTATTACCCCAACAATGACAGCAAATAAAGCTGAATTGGTCTTATAATTAAAAAAAAAAAAAAAAACTTTACTGTTACCATTGTTGTGTTTTGCATGCTGAATGTTGATATCTGTGTGTGACTTGAGCAAGGTTGCAAGGCACTGGTTCAACTAGAGAGGAATCAACCCCTTTAAAAATTTGATGTTTCACAATAGTATGGTGTTTATGATATATAGGCTATGATATAATCTAATAAACCAAACTTCTACACAAAATCTAAATTAGTTATTGGTTTAATGCCAAATTATGTCACTTAAAAGCAATCTATTTAATACGTCTATTCCTTTGAAACCAAAAATAACTGTAATTTCCTTTTTAGAAATCAATTGGAATCAACTGGAAGAGAATTATAATAATATAAGTGAAGTTCCAAGTGCACAACCAAAGGAAATGCTAATCACTAAAATGGTGAGAAGAAATTTTAGGAAATCAGCATGAATTTATGGTCAACTTATGTGACGTTATCCCAAACGTTTTAGTTGTATTGATAATTTAACATTCAAGATCACTTTAAGAAATTGAGTGAATGCAACTAAAGAAAGATGCAGAAGTGGAAAAAATTATATTAATATTGCCCTACCTTAAAAACCTTTTGCCTTACCCTTTTTTCTTTTCTTTTTTTTTCTTGATGAAATGGTGCTCAAACCAGTCAAGTAGCTACTTTTTACTTGGGTTTTGTGAGTAACATAACAGTAAAGATTACTCAATCGTTTTAAGTAAATTCAACAAATTCTTCAACATTAAGAAACGTTTACTAAAAAGGGTTAGATTGAACAACTGTTAGATGCAAACAGTACTAAATTATTTAAGTAAGTTCAACAAATTCTTGGACATTAAGTAAAGTTTACTAAAAAAGGTTAGTTAGAACAACTGTTAGATTATACGAGGAAATTGTTGAATAAAGTGGTTATTTTAGTTTTGTTTTTGTGCACAAAAAAAGTATTCTCATCACTTCATAACATTAAGGTGTTCAACCTGTAGTCTGTAGTCATGTTGACGATGTTTTTACTACTTTTCTGGAACTTGAATGTGGTAATTTCGTTGCTTTCTATGGGAGATAAAAAAAATCCTCTGGGATTTCATTAAAAATATCTTAATTTGTGTTCTGAAGATGAACGAAGGTCTTACGGGTTGGGAACGACATGAGGGTGAATAATTAATGACAGAAATTTCATTTTTGAGTGAACTAACCCTTTAAAGCTGTATATACTGTGAAAGAGTGAGAGAGAATGTCACATTATGATCGCATCATTTGACTAAGGCATTATTTACAATTGTTTAACGGTCCAAAATAATCCCACTATAATTTTATAGTCAACAAAACATTAATCTGATTTGCCTAATGCTGAGACACCTATTAATGGGACGCGCGCACGTGCTCCTGCTTGGTTACCACCTTTTGATTGACAGTCGGGCAGCAGCACGCAGGCGTGGTGAGCGCTCCCGCAGACAGGGGGCGTCAATATGGCGTCCTGAGAAAGACAACACAGCCCGACACCGCACCGATCTTCGGCTGACATCGGGAGGAGAGAGGGACCGTTTCGCCAAACATTAGACGTGATTTCATTCTGTGCATCCCTCTGAACGGCTGCAAGCATCGGGTTTGGATGTGCACATCTCGGAGGAGGAGGAGGACAGCCTTGTGACACCTGATCGAGAATTTTCCTTTTTCATCTGTATTTGATGCTGCTGCTCAGTGCTCGGTGATACAAAAGCAGGTGAGACCGAGGCGACCGCTCCTTTTTGGGATTCGGGTCGGAAATGTCGAGCGAGAAACCGGTTTTGGCACCGGGTTCCGCCTCGCTCACGGACCGAGAAGCCCCCCCACCACCAGCAGCACCACCGGGCTCGGGGCAGCAAGTCGTAACGGGCTCCGTTACCGGGGACATGATGGTGTCTGGATCGGGCGCCGTGGTTCTACCGGCCGGGGTGATAAACCCTTCGGTTCCGATCCGGAATATCAAGATGAAATTCGCCGTGCTCATCGGTTTGATCCAGGTCGGGGAGGTTAGCAACAGAGACATCGTGGAGACAGTTTTAAATCTGGTAAGCATCTGCATATATAGAGTATTGAACGCATGTTTTATTTAGCGCGCTTGGTGTTATAAGATGATGTCATATTTGAATTGATTTCTTGATCAAATGCCCTAAAGCCAGAAATATTACCCTGAGGAATGTCACCCTGTCTTTTGTTGACATCCCATTTAGATTCATTACTAGCAGCTTTGCTTTAGGGTGACAAAATATCGTACACATAACGTCATAATTCATTTTCCCAGCGTACTATTACATAGTGATCGCAAAATTGACAGTGTATCAACACGCCGGCCTGCAACAATGACTCGCCAAATAAGGGAATGCATCTTTTCTTTCGCGGAATATACAATTAGATTAATAATTCTCGCCTAGACGACATACAAAACACAGGTCTTGTGTTATCAAAACGATATTTACGAATATGGGTTCCGTTTTTGATGTGTAAATATGACTGGTGGGTGTTACGCGACGCAGGCATACATGGATTAATTCTCATAGATGTACAGCAGTGTGGGTGTAATTAATATTCAGAGCGCGTTAACGTGTGGTCTGTGATGCCTCTTATTTTTAAGCTTTAATAGTATGTTGTGTGTGTTTCGGCACCTGTTATATCCTCCTCTGTGCGTATTTGTTAGAGATGGCTGCTGTTTTTGCTCATGGAGGCCACAGGCTGGTAAGCGAGGTGGATTAAAGCGGGCTTTAACTGAATTCTTGTTATGAAACGGCTTAGAAAACGTATTAACACAGATTCAGTAATGCCCGCTGCATGGGATGCTGGGAGGATTGTTGTTTTGAAGGAAGGGATGGAGAGTTTCTTTACCGACGTCCTTATCAATAATTACAATTTGCCGAGACAGGCCTCCTTAAAGCTGTACTAGCAAGCATGAATCGTTTTAACATGTGACAACGTTGCAGTCAGGTAACGTCGCAGTTTAAAAAAAAAAGTTCTAGAAATTACACCTCAGATTAAAAAAAGATGTTCTTTACGATGAAAACAAAACCAAAATGGAAAGGAGTGAGCGTATTTGTTTGTCTACTTTTTATTTTCTTTTATTTACAAACGGCAAATATGTTTTTTTTTTTTTTTGAATGGATGATGTTTGAATGAGAGGAAAAAAAACCGTTAAACGACATGAGCGGCACGCGCACATAAGAGTTCGACAGGATTTCTGAGGTAAAACACTTTTACCTCAGGACAAATTTTGTTAACTTCTAAAAAGTTTTGAAAATACCCCATGAGAGTAATGTCTTGAGAATATTTAGGTGTTGGTATACTCACAGTTTTCGAAGGTAGGCCTATATTTAGTATCAGTTCTTAAAACTGCGTGCTAGCAACCTCTTAACAATGTTTCTACAACGTTGTGAAAACGTATGTATGACGTTATCCCCATTCCACGACTTAGCAAAACGTGTTTACAAGGCTTGCTGGGTAATTATATGCACTATAGAGACCATAAGCGGTCGATTTATGGTCACAATTGGTGCTTACTGCAGCGATAAGGCCGTTTACTCTTTAATAGAAGGCGTCGGTCATGAAGTTTCCAGTGGGTCATTAATTTAGAGTGCTGGGTGTTTAGAAACATGTCAGTGGTGATTCCAGTGTAGGGATGCTGCAGCAGTTGCTCTATGCGCAGGGATGCAGAGTTCCTGTAGCCGTGCATGTGGAAGCAGGTGGCGGAGGAGGAGGAGGGTGGGGGTTGCTGCAGTGGTGATGTGCTCTGAAACCTCGAGCCAACGCGATTTAAACTGAAGAGAGTAGCGCAGCACCACGGCGGAGAGGCGGTTCGATCCATTTCCTAGCTGGAGCTACCGGCGGGTCATGTGACTCCATTGAGTTCGGTGTTTCAGATCGGAATGAAATACCAACGCACTTCCTATTGTATGCTGCGCTTTGGAGAATACGAAGCGGACGATGAACGTTTTAAACCGGTCACTTGACATCCATTCAGCTCATAGCCCTTCTGTTGTTTGTTTTTGGCTAATTTTGGCCCATTTCAAGTGTAGAATATGTAAATATCACATATTTTTGTCATGAGAAGCTTTGTACACTCTGTTAATGTGTTCTTGACAATGCTAGACTACAGTCACAACAAGTAAAATTTCAGTGTTGTATGAAACGGTGTTATATAAAATAGCCCATATTTGTAGAACATATTCTGGCCTTTCACTATTGGCCTACTAGCAACAGTAGATAGTTATTTTGAAAATCTATTAAAGGTGCAATATGTAAGAATTTTGCAGTAAAATATCCAAAAACCATTAGGCCAGTGTTATATATTTTGTTCACTCGAGCACTTACAATATCCCAAATGTTTCTAACTATTTGTAAATCGTTAGAAAATTGCAATTTTAACCAAGGCTCCGGGAAATGTGAGCAGTCGCCTGTCAATTGCGTCATACCTGCGTTACCCTCGGTTTCTGGTTTTATTTTGTAGAAACCATGGAAACACCAAAGACGCTTTAATATTTACATGTTTTAATATACAAGGGAACAACTGTTTTTATATGACAGAAAACGAATTATTGTTATATAGCTCAACATATTTAGTCTTATTGTTTAAATCAAATTTTCTTGATTTTTTTTTCTTGATTTTTTTTTTTTTTTTTTTTTTTGCGAGTACCATGCTTTACCATGCTTCAGAGAAAAACATTTATTTTGTGAAGTAGCTAACATAGCATAATCAGATGCAGCTTTATTTTTAGTAACAGTAATACAGCATTTTCTCCATCATACAATACGTTTTAAAATTAATTGCATGCCATTTATCAACACAAGCCGTCCAGCATGTAATGTAATATTCTAAAACCGATCTATTTTACTGCAGTGTGCAACAGTGTCTCACAGCAGCCGCCGAGTGAACGCACAGAGTAACGTTATAACAATTTTCAATACACTCAAATGTATCTAATATGATAAACAGAGCTGCGTTACCTCATACTCATGACCGGAAAAGCAGAAGCGGTGCCGGCGACTGTGGCATTATAATAGTTCTGCTGCTCCTGAGGCGTGAGTTGCGCAATCGCTCCAGCGGCCTCGTTCAGCTCCCACAACACTCGGTCCTGCTCTGCTTCATACTACAGCATTGTTAATAATCTCATCCATGAACATGATTTCTGCCCAAGTCCTATCCCTATTCTTTTCCACCGGACGTTGAGGTGGAGACCACATGTCCCAAGATTCCGTGCTAAAACTTGGCGTCATCAAGCTACGCCTTTTGTTTTGAATAGGCCTCTCTAGCGGACAGAACATTTTACATATCGTTAGCCTCATCGCATAATTGCCCAGATCATATTTCAAAGGCAGATATCACAATTTGCCAAAAAATGACTTGGGCAATTATGCTATGAGGCTAACGATATTGCACCTTTAATCAAATTTGAACACTCTCTCTCTCTCTCTCTCTATTTAATAATATTTAATAGGCCTACTCTTCTTGTATGAAAGGGTATGGGGCATTGGATGTTGTGTATTATGATAAAACTACATGGTAACAAAAGCACTACAGCACTTTCCCAAATGTGGTCCTGCAACAAATTGATTTTCATATGTGGGGAGGAATGGATTTGTCGTGATGATGTGCATTGTTGGCCTATATTGACTGTTTCAGTCACAATGGAGATTTTTTTATTTGTGAAATGCACATTGAATGGTTTCAAAATACCACAGTTACTAAGATTATTGTTAATGCAAGTCTACACAATTCAGTCATTAATAAAAATGTTTTACACTAAAGGGAATCCCTGTGATCATTTTACTGTTGCAATAGTAACAATAACTAGCGATTTATGGTATTTTGGCAGAAATTATGGTTGCCGTTGTTTTTTTAAGAGAGAATGCTGCTGGTCAAAGAACATAATACCGTAACATTGTGCACTAGGGAAACAGAGAAGCATCGCATGGCGTTTGGCACAATGCCGATACACAGCTGTAGGTGGGGTAGACCTTATGTATTATTCAGCTTCGTCTGAAACCGCTGCTTGTGCCTGAGTACAGCCAGTATCGATTGATGGTGAATGCCATTTAACAGAGCAGATGTACCGATCACCTTAATTAATTGGCGATTCCGCAGGGCTTGGGAGAGGTCTTATGCGTTTCAGGAAAAAAAAAAAAAAGATACTCCGAACAGGATTCGCCTTTGGTTTGGTTGTTCTACTTTTGAAGGCATTTGATGAGTTCGCATATGATGGATTGTTTCTGTAGGCTTCGTCTTTTGCCAGTTTCTGAGGGCTAATTCGTACAGTGTGCAAGATTCAAAAGCCCATTTTTTTTCAGTGTCTCCCTACTTGCTATTGAAATTCAGACCAGAGAACACATGTTGTGAAGCACTGCTGTTAGACCTTGAATGTAATTAGACTCGTCCTCAACCTCATGGCCTTACAGTGGTATGCCAGACATCCCTGCCACCCAGCTTCTGAACAAATGACACACGCAGGAGGTGTTGAGAGGGCTTGATCTGGCAGAGGGATGAAAGAGTGTCCTGTGGCCCTCTTCATGAGGGCAGTTCCTTATAATGTGCCAGACAGCATGCAAGCATGCAAACGTACTTTATGCTCTAGTTTATTACGAGCAGTTGATGAGCAGCCTAGCTACCAGATGTATTTTAAGACTCAATTTCTTACTGTAATCCTACCGCTGGTCTATTTTCAAATCACTTCTGTTGATGTGTATAGGGTCACAGTGTCTTTTATTTAGCGTGGATCATATGAAGACTTCCCTGACTGTATGCAGGGCTCACAGCTCCCTGTGGATCTGACATAGTTACTATTGTAGTCGTCGCTGCAATCTTGCGGAGTTCACCCTCAGATAAATCAGGAAACGGGCTTCGTCTTTTTGATTGCTGTACTGGATTACATTAATTCCAGTTTACTTTACATGGTTACTGGAAATATGTAGGCTGAAATTATAATATTAGTGGCAATTTGGGTGCGTGGCGAGGGAGATGCAATGTTGTTTATACAGTAATTTTATTTGCCTTTCTTTGATGCGTAGTCGTCCTTCACCTTCCGCCATTCAGTTTCTCCTGTGAGAGGCACACTGAGCCAATCTGCTCACTGTCTGTCGTTTTTTCCCCTCTGCTTTTCTCGCTCTCTTTTCTCTACCCCCACGTAACGCACACACATGCACAGACTGGCACCGAGGGCCTGACGTTTAGTCTCCCCTGCCATTAGTGAAGCATCATAGTTGCCATGGAAACGGCACCATGGGATTTTGCTGCTTGCTTCCCACCATACCAACTGTTGTCATCTTTTCCCGGCCAACTGGATCTGCTTTGCGATCTGGACAGGAGGATATACAAAATAGTTTATTTGACACTAAAGCTACTGGTGTGTGTAAAAGTAGTAAATATTTTAAACCATGTAAATGAGTTAATCTGTGTCCTTATCAGTGTCGAGCATTTTTTCTGTGCGCAATGAAAACGAAAATGCTGCGGAATGCGATGCAATGCCAACCAATCAGAACATATCTTTAATATACAGTTACACTTCTGTTTAGATGTTTGGGTTGGTAAAATGTTTGTATATTTTTGAAAGAAGTGTTTTATTTTATTCTTATTTGCAAAAATAGTCAAAAACAGTAATGTTCTGAAATATTATTATGATTTAAAATAATTTTTAGCAGTCATTATTCCAGATTTCAGTCACATGATCTTTCAGAAAACAGTAAGTATTTCTAGTATGTTGATTTGGTGCTCAAACATTTCTTGTTATTATCAAAGTTGACAAAAGTACTGCAACTTAATTTCAAAATAAAAGCCTTTATTTGAAATGGGAATCTTTAAGAATCTTTTCTAGACATTAAGAATGTCTTTCACTTTTGATCAATTTAATACATCCTTTCTTAAAGGTAGGGTAGGTGATTTTGTTCCAGAAACATTTTTTTGTTATGCTGGTTGAAAGTCTCTTCATATCCTGAAAGCAAACACTACGTTAAAGGCACAACATGTAATTTTTGCCATTCGAGGTTGCTTATTCAAAACAAAGGCGTAGCTCGATGACGCCTTGATTTCGTGGAATCATGGGAGGTGTTGTCTTCACATCTACAGCCGGTGGAAAAGAATCCGATGAGACTCGGGCAGAAATCATATTCATGGATGAGCTAATGTATTAATGATTTATTTACATTACTGTAGTATGAAGCAGGCTGTGGCTGAACAAGGCCGCTGGAGCGATTGCTAATGAGAGACGAGCACTACACACGGCTCGAGAGCAGTGAAGCTTTTATTATGCCGCAGACCAGTGCTTCCGCAACTTCCGGTCATGTGTATGTGGGGTAAAGCAGTGCTGTTTTATTTTAGATGCATTTGTGTGTTGAAAGTTGTTATAGTGCTACTCTCTGCATTCGCTCTGCGGCTATTATAAGACACTTGTTGCACACTGCAGTAAGCTAGATGGATATTAAGCAGGGTATTGCTGTAAATCAAGAAAACAATATTTAAACAGTAATACTTAATGTGTTGAGCTATATAACAATGATTAGTTTTCTGTCGATGAATGTATAAACACATCATATATTAAAGCGTCTTTGGTGTTTCCATGGTTTCTACAATATAAAACTGGAAACCGAGGGTAACGCTGGAACGATGTCACTGATTGACGACACATGGACACGGTCCGTCTCCTGGTTAAAGTTGCTTATTTCTCTGGATTTAAACATTCTTGGAAACATTTGGGATAATGTAAGTACACAAGTCAACAAAATATATAACACTGTTCTAGTGGTTTTTGGATATTTTAATCTAAAAATCTTGCATATTGTGCCTTAAAGTGGTCTAAATGTATTTATTGAAGGCATTGGACCATAAAATGTTTGTCCTGCCTACCTGTCAATATACCTCCGCGCACCCTGCTCGCCCAGACATCGCATGTTGTCAGTGTGTTTCATGCTATGCAGAGGTCAGTCACCAAGCACCACAACCAAAACAGCAGCCAGCCACCCTTTTACAGTTCCTCCTGAACCAAAACAACGAGCTTATGCTGCATTCACACCATAACTACTGTAATTTGGAAGAGATGGAAATCTGTGAAGTTATACTCAGAGCGGTTTGTGACTTGAATTTGTTTCAGTGTGAAAACTATCAAGGCCGAAATAAATTTGCAGCATTCAGTGCTCTTTAAGTTGTTTGTTCATTATTATTGTAATGTTATGTGCTTTGAGACATAAGGTAGTTTAACGCGGTCTTACGTGATGCTTTTTTTGCTCCGCTGTATGCGTTCATGTGTTTTGAAGGAGGCGTGGCTTTGGAGGTGCTTTGAATGGAGGGTGGGTTCTTATGCTTTCAAAGCTAGCTCGCTATTGCTAGCCTCTCCTAAATTGCCTACCCTACCTTTTAATAAAAGTATTAATTTTCTAAAAAAAAAAAATTTTTTTTTTTTTTTATGTTGGGCGAGGCTCCGTAGTGCTATGCTATGCACTTTCTCACATCACGTCGAGTTAGAATGCGTTTTAATATTGAAAAGTATGATATATGCTTAGAGGTGTCTGTTTGTATCTTAAGTACACATTAGGAGCATCTTTCTCTCCCTCTCTCTTTCTTTCGCTCTCTCTTGTGGCTGAGCTGTTGTTGTCTGTCCAAAGGGATCATCTCATTATTCACATCCACTCTGCAGAATCACCAAGGTCAGGATGCTGTGCACAGTCAGCACAAACAGTCCTCGTTGACCACAGAGACAGCAGCACAGCTCTGTAACGCTCATTCAGGACGTAGCCATGAATAGAACGCTATGAGACCGCACAGCGTAAGACAAAGAACATGCAAATCTTCCTTACACTGGATCAGTAATCTCTAAGGTCAGAAGAGCACAGGGGAACGTAAAATGGCACAGCGCAGGTAGCCTATAGGATCACTTTGTCTGTCTGCAGAACTAAACAACAATAGAGGAGCAGATATGAAATCAGGCCCTCGCAATCAGATAAGCTGCATAATCAATTAATTAATTGTTTACTGTACATTTACATTTCAGAGATCAAGCAGATGTGACAGTAGCTAATGAATATGTGAACAAAGCCATGGTAATCTTCTTTACCTCCTACTGTAAGACTGATCTCTTGCTTTAATGAAAGTGCTTGCATTAACCTGTGACAGTGCTGCATCATCGTTCAGCGCTGAAAGCTTTCAGAGAGAAGGGGATATGTGCTCTCTGCCTCTGCCACAGTGGAGTTAAAGACCCTGCAAAATGCAAATTGGTGTTTTGTGGTTTTTAGTGCATGTATTTCAGCTTTGAGGTCATTTATATGCGAGTATTCATGAAACATTTAAAATCACTTTTGGCTAATGTACACGATACAGTTCAGAAGGTGGAGGTCAGTAAGATATTTTAAGGTTTTTGAAAGAAGTCTCTTATTCTCACCAAGGCTGCATTTATTTAATCAAAAATACAGTAAAATCACTCATATTGTAACTCATATTGTAAAAAAACTATTTACTATTTTTATATATATATATATATATATATATATATATATATATATATATATATATATATATATATATATATATATATATATATATATATATTCTTTTCTGCAATGCCAAAGCTACATTTTTAACATCATTACTTCATTACATCATTACTAGTCTTCAGTGTCACACGATCCTTTAGAAATCATCCTAACATGCTGATTTGGTGCTCAAGAAACATTTTATTATAGATGTTGAGAAAAATATTTTTATGGAATATTAGTTGGTTAATTGATTTGAAAATTTAAAAGAACATAATTTATTTGAAATATAACTTATTAATATAAATAATTTACATGATACAATAATTTACATTACATAAAATATATAAAAATACATAAATGAGTCCTTGCTGAATAAAAGTATGAATTTCTTAAAAAAAATCTTACTGACCCAAACTTTTGAATGTTAGTGGGGAATGCAAAATTCATAGTCTTTCTCTTTGGGAAAAGGGAGAGAAAATATTGTTGACTCATCTTGCACTACACAGATTTCTGTCCAATCAGATGCCCTCTGGTATGAGAATGTCCCTCCTTATCACCACCTGCAGCTTGCGTAACTATAGACCATTGGATCTAACAAAAAAGATTTGTCCTTCCTTCTCTATGCCAAAACTTCCTGTTTCAATGTAAATTGCTTGAGCTTGAATTATAACATCTGTCTTTGTGAAGACCTTGAGACAAGAATTTCATTAAATCTGGCGGTTTCATTAGAGACCAAGTGCATACAGGCAGGGTGCAGCTCCTGGTATTCGTCATTATTGACTTCACTCATTAGTTATGTAGATGGAAGTGATTCATACTCTTGTCTGACAATGCTTTGTGAGCAATGTATCGTGATAGATTACATTCATAACAAGGTGCAAGGGCCACTCTCTCTAAAATGCTTTATGAATCATATTCAGGCATACAGTTCTTTAACTGGCAGGTCTGTGAAATATTTTATATATGTAGTAAGTCAGATTAACAGTATTGTTTCTAATGTAAAAATTATCATTCCAAGTACAAACGGAAAGATTAATTTTATCACCAGTGTATTAGATAGAAAATGATTTGGGATTTCCTACATGAACATCAGGGCTCAACATGGCTTAATAATGTGTGGTAACCTCTAGGTAAAGGTTCTGATATGTTATGTCGATTTGAAAAAACAGACACAACTATTTGACATCTAGTTTGCTTTAATATGCATGTACAAAATGTTTATGTTGATGTACACACACAAAGTCATCCAGTAAAGAACTGCATAACATCACTCAGTATGAGACTGATTTGTTGGGAAGGACGAAGCTGAACATCTGCGGGTGTCACAGCTTGCTGTGTCCATATTTTATCCTCGGGCAGATGGACATAAAGCAAGGACACAGGCATTGATTAAAATCATGTTACAGTGCATGACTATGCCTGATGTGCAGATTTATTACAATATTTTTTACCTTGAGCTATAATGCGTTTGTTGATTACAAATCAAGACAACTTTGTAGTACTTCTCTCATGCCCTTTTTCACTTATGTATGTTTTTTTTTTTCTCCTGTGACAGAATGGTGTGTTCATCCCTCATCACCATCATGCTTATTTTGACACTTTTCATGTTAAAGCAGTGTCCTGTTAGCTGCCCGTGGCGAGCATGACTGGGGGCTTTTAGCACTTCTGCTCTTCCATTCCACACCATGACCAGTTGGCCACTGACATTTGCATCCAATGTTTTCTCAAAAGCTGAACTATTAGTGATGTAATTTTCCCAAAGTGTGGCCAATTTCGTTGTGGCTTGTTTCTTGTCACTGTCCCATATTAATATGGAACAGGTAGGGTTTTGTCATATTGTCTCTGGTTATGACCCAGTGTTAAGGGCCATTCACACCAAGGATGATAAAGTTTTAATAATCATTCTATTTCTTTGAGAATAGAGAAGTCCACACTACAACTATAATGATAACGACACAGGAATGATATCATTGGAATCCTTTTCACAATGATTTTTTTTCCAGCTGATGAACAATAAACGTTTAAATCAAATCAGAATATATCTGACTTTAAAGAGCTCGAGCATTTACTGCAGCAGCACTCTTATAATAAAAAGAACATTATCATCCATTGGTGTGGATTTTCAATACTAATGCATGTTACCAATATTTGTGTCTTTTAGGGTGTGTTCACACTTTTAGTTCGGTTCACTTGGTTAGTTTCATCCGGACCAAAACAAAAAAACCCAAAACAAAATATTTACTCCTGGTCTGCTTATCGTTCACATTGGCATTTTTAACACTGAACCTAAAGATACCAAACCTAAAGGCATAGGGATATGTTCACAACCTGATTGGTTGGCTTTTATGACGCATATTTTGTGACGAAAATTACCGAACATTCAATACAATGCTGTGTGCTGGGCTAAATGTTCTTGTTGTATGTGTGTAGTTTGATGGTAATTTGACCAGCTGCACTCAAAAAAAAGAATTGTTGGATTTACTTAATAAAAGAAGCGCAAGTGGTTCCACGCAAGTATATTGAGTTATTTGTACAAATAACAATTTAGTTGAATGAACAAAAGAATTTCAAGTACAGCTGACAAAATTTCTTTATATTTCTTATATATATGTGCAGTTTACTTAATAATGTTATGTTTATTATGTAAGGTGAACACATTTATTGACTTAATTTACCTTGCAAAATTACAAAATGCACTCAAAAAATAACTAATTAAACAAACTCAATTGAATCAAGAGCAGGAATTCTATCCTAAACCTGCATGAGGCTCACAGCCTAAACACAGGTAACAGTCTTCTGCATAATGGTAACCACAAAATTAAAAAACATTACAGAAACTACTCTAAATGTCCAAAATAAATGAACATTAAACACAAACATAAACTAACAACATCTTTCCCTTTACTAAAAAACACATAAAATAGTACTTTAATCCCTAAATTTACTCTCCTAATGCAGTTCCTTGCAAAGCATGCTGGGAACTTCGGATCCAATGCCCAGTTAGTTATGTCAACATTAATTTGTGTGTTTCACTCAGCAATATTAAGTTGACTGAACAAACACTTACTAAGTAAAGCTGACAATACTCATTTTAGTAGAAACAACACAGTTAAATTATGTTGTTACATGAGTTTAAATAATGTGAACAAGGGTGGTTTGAGTGAAACTAACAACAGTGAAAGTTCATTTTTTTGAGTGCAAGACCTCATGAAGAGCTTATATATAATTGTGTAAAGTAGTCAAAACAGCAGCAGGAATCCCTCCGTCACACATAAAGGAAGATCTGGCCGAGTGGCCGTTGTTCTGATGTCTGTACCGAAATGTAATAGGGCATATCGCGACTATGATGAAAAAAAAAAAAAAACGGGTATGCTTGAGCATTCTGTCCATTTTAGGCTCCTATCTTGTGACATCATGTCCTGTTTTTGGTTTGTTTACACGTCTTTGGTCTGTGTTGCATTCATATTTCATTCGAACCGCACCAGAGTACGGTTGGAAGCAGACCGAGACCCAACTTTTCAGCGGTTTCGGTCCACTTGTTTGATGCGTAACAGGGTTTTTAGATGGCAGCGTCCACACTTATTCAAATGAACCGCACTAATCGAACAACCACACCAGGGTTCATTTTAATTGAACCAAACATGCCAAGTGTGAACACACCTTTAAATACATAAATTGACATGAAAATAGCCATAGATGCTGGTATGGCAATCAATCAATCAGTCAGTCAGTCAGTCAGTCAGTCAGTCAATCAATCAATCACCCATTGGTGTGGATGCTAATATAGTTAACGTTCTTGTTGTAAACGGCCCTTTGGGCTAGATCACTCTCAGCTCCCTTTAGCACATTTTACCATGTTTAAATCCATATTTGCTCAACGTCAGTGCAGCAAATGTTAAAATGTCAGCAGATTCCACCTAGGCCTGGGCTAGATGCACAAACATCCTTTTCCTACGATTTTCATCTTGACCTTTTGTTTGGATTTAAAATGGCTGCTATATTCCACTTGATAAGGTTGCAACTTGGGCAGTACCCCCTTTCATAAAAGAGCTTTTCATATTGAGAGGCCCTTATGAAAGAAGAGGGTTTAAAAAAAAAAGAACTGTAGCATAATTCTAGGTCGGTCCAGTCTTCCTGCCAATTTTGGAACCAGTGCCCCATCATGACGTAGTTCAACCAGTGCTTCACTGTCCAGGGCCTTCTTTATAAAGCTTCACGAACACGACTCTTATCTCTGCCAATGAGAGTCTCTATGCGTGTAATCTCTATGCTATTGCAGAGCTGTTTCAAAACAGATAAGTTGGTATTGTCAATTGTCTATCATCAAGCTTCTGCACACTGGGAACGATTCTCTTCAGCGTCCCCTGGATGAAAGCCCAGAATCTGACGCTGAAGTTAGATTTTTGAGTCGGAGACGATCATAAATTTGCTTGTGTTTGACGGAAGCAGAATTCTAACCTCAGCGTAAGTGAAACATGTACCATATGGAACGTATTTCAACTGAATCATTCCACACTTCTTTGTCGATGTCAGCTGTCCATTGGAAAATAAAGTTAGTAAAGTGCTACACAGCCATTACTGTTATATTTATACTGTTATAGTTATTTTGCCTGGCTTTACTGGTTTTGTGAGGTGGAACGTTTTGCAGAGGTTTAGCACACAAATCAAGGGTGAATAGAGGCAACTAGGGCTAGGTTGAAAATATAGATTTCTCATGTCTCATGTAATCGCTCGATCAGTGTTTCAACGGTGGGAAGATGTCAATAAAACAGCTTCTAGAGAGGAGAATCCTGGGAGTGTTTGCTGCAAGGTCAAAACACATTCATTGATGTCAGAGGCCAGACAATGTGATGATAAAGGACAGACCTTTTCATAGCACTTTTAAACCGTTCTTTTCCTAAAGGCGGTGTAATGGTGGTGTACACACACTGTGTACCACCTGGCTTCCAATTTCTTTCTGAATAATCAGAACCTCTTTTGGCTAGACGTGAGGCACAAATGCTGGGAGTAAGCATTAAAAAAACAATCAAAAAATGAAATGATAAACTGAATAGAATGGAATGATTCTGACTCCTGAGTAGACAGTCTTTGTCACGCCATCTGATAACAAAGCTCCTGCTTCTGCTGAAATGATTGAAATTGGAAATAGATTTGATGGTTTTCAGCTGCAAACAACTTCAGTTTGGGAACAATAATAGGACAAACAAATACAAATGCTTATATCATAGTGTGCTCATTGTTATTGCTGTTCATGTTTTCATTTTTTAATTAACTGTCATTGCGCTGTGAATGAAATGGGTTTGGTTGATTTGCAAGTCGTTATTGTCCAGGTTGAATTTGGGAATGTGAAACTGCAATGTCACAATCAAATCTCCAGATAAGTTGGATAAAACTCTTTCTTGTTCCCGATAGTGAACAAAGTTGTCTCTATTTAGCTCAGACATCCAGTGCTGGCAGGAATGTCATGTACGTCCAGGCATTACAAGCCTCTTGGAAGCTGTGATCGGCAGGTATGAGTCGGATAAGCTGTTCTGCACCAAATGAGATGTTCTTGAGAAGAAAATCAGGGCTCAAAATATACTTATAAAGCTGTAAACCATTCACCAAATACTCATGGGTATTTGAGTATCTGTCTAAATATCATACTGCACTACAGAATATCATGGTACATTAATTTCAGGACCTAGATTTCACATACAACATAAACCTGAAGCAAAACCTGTCGCGTGTCACTGCTGTATTGATGCGCATTTGCCAATTTGATGTTGATTCATATGCATTTGATTAGATTTCAGTTTTTGTTTGATTGGGGTTGAAAGAATTCTCGTACTTTCACCAAGTCTGATCAATTATTTGATCAAAAATAGTCAAAAACAGAAATATTTTAAAATATTATTACAATAATTTATTTATGTGATGGAAAAGCTGAATTTTCGTTACGCCAGTCTTCAGCATCACATGATCCTTCATAAATCATTCTAATATGCTGATTTGGGGCTCAAGAAACATTTCTTATTATTTTGTGGAAACTGTGATACATTTTTTACAGGATTTTTTAATGAATGGGGTCTGAAAGAACAGAAATTGAAATCTTTTTAACAATGTAACCAAGTCTATACTGTCATTTTTGATCAATTTAATGTATCCTTGCTGAATAGAAGTATTAATTTATTTTTAAAAATGGTTATGATGTCTTTTTTGCTAGTATAATTCTCTCAGATATTGCTGTAAATTATACAGGTATCCTTTGAAATTAACTGATGAATTCAGTGAGTAAGTCAGACTGATTTGAATGATTGATTAAAAAGACAGGATCAAAAAATAATTTGTTCATGAATCAGACTATACTAGTTGTGCTGTATATTTTTGATTCACTAAAAAGAACTGGTTCATAAGAGTCATTGGACTAGAATTGAATTAGAATAGAATTGAATAGAACTGGACTACACTGGTCACGCTTCATGTTACTGTGAGCAAAGGAAATGAGGAAAGATGTGTCTTGCATTTATTTCATAGTACATTAATGCATTCAATTAAGACTGGATTTTAATTATCGATATTGAGAATGTTCAAATGTAAACTTATATTTTTACCCAACTATAATCTTGAATAATGTTTGTCAAATAGCCAAAAAACGTAACGGTGCTTTTCAGCATCTAGCAAACCACACCCTCCTTTTCAGACACCCCACCCAAACAACAAACCCCTCTCCTCTCTCTCCTTTAGATTACACACATCTATTTCTCTTACTGCATTAACACAAAGGCATTTGACGCACATTGGCTTGTTTTTCTATCTCTTGTGAGTGTGTGTGTGCTGTTTGTGTAAAATCAAACACATCAGTGCAGGCACGACTAGATGTCCATCTCCTCAAAAGAATTGCTAAAAGGTCATATTTCTTTAATTCAGTGCTTTTCAGAAAAGAGGTTCATTTCTCCATCAGCATGTTCCAGACAGCAACGGATCTATTATAGAAAAGGGCAGCAGGGAGAAAATATGCTTTTAAGTCCCACTGTCGAACTGTTCACGGAGAAGTGCTCGCATTTACATGTACGTGTCTATAGACTCTCTATGCTGCTGGAGTGATTTTTGTTTTTCACGTCTAACCAGAGGCACATTTACACAAAAAATTACAAGTGCTTGTGTAGGGAGATGATTTCGGATAGAGTAGCCAGGCACTAGGATTTGTTTTGAGTTCTACACACGTATGTAGACGTTAGCATGTGTCTTTCTTTGTGAACGAGACCAGGTGCCTGCTCTGATCATACACAAACTCCGTCTTTTTGCTGTAAAGAGTTTCGCTGATACTAGTGTCTGGGTCACACACACACACACACACACACACACACACACACACACACACACACACACACACACACACACACACACACACACACACACACACACACACACACACACTTTTGTGGTGCAGACAGCCAATTGCATTCTCCACCACACTGCATATGATGCCGGTTTTACTGATTTTTTTTCGCTCCACCCGACCCAACCCCCCACTACACACACACACACACACACACATCTTTCTTGTACTTGCTGAGAGTCATATGAAATTCATGTTGGCCTAGTTTTTTGCCTGTCCGCTGCCTGCACCCACTAAAAGCAGCATGGTATGCTTTGTGGACAGAATTAAACAGGCTCCAATGATGTTTTACCCCAGCTGGCATTTTTGTTTTACCTAAAGACTCTGCTGTATGGGGGTCCATGTGACTGTATTAGCCTGAAACATATCGTTAAGTTATTAAAAATATAAATGCATGCTGCAAATGGAATTGATCTGTTTTATAAAGTGGTGCAATATGAATGTAGTGTATTATCTAGGTCATTCAAACCTGAGGTAAATAGTCATACAATACAGTACAATGCAGCTTTATTCATTTCTGAAGAGTAGTTTAGTGGGTCTTGCAGTAATTTAACCCACAACAATTTTGGGTAACATCTAAGATAAATTATCTATACTACATATTGACAAGATATGGCAGTTGCAGGAAATTTCGTGCAGGTTTTTTTTTTTTTTACCTCCTAAAAAAATTCAGATTGGACTAGGGGTGTAATGGTACACAAACATGACGGCCAGGTATGTACCTTGGTATTAGTCATGGTTCGGTTCGGTTCACATAAAGTGCTTTTTTATTAAACAGTGGTTTATTGAAAAAATTCTGTCTCTCTTTAAATAAATTCAATTATAATTAGATTTTTTTTTCAATTATAATTAGAAAATTTGATCTCAGCTAAGGCTGTAAACTATTTTCAGAGAGCCCTTTCTTGTACATTACTATAATATTAAAGGTTACAATTAACAGCAGAGCCCAAACTAATAATTTCAGTTGTTATTTATTTTTTAGATATAATAAACACTGAACCTAAAAAAAAAAATAAGGCAGGATTTGCATTAACTTTCTAATTATAAAATAATTTTTCAATTCAATTCATTCATTTGTTAAATATAATCATTTACACCGTTACTGTCATAACTTGTTTTCATGACAAATTTATTTAAGCATATTTTAATTAATTAAGACATCACTAACAGGTAAATATAATGAATATATAAGCTAATATAGTGCATATATTTAGCGAAATTCTGCCCTCTAGAATTAATTTCTCTAGTGAATAACAAGTTGTGGACTTGCCTGAGGTAAATGTAATGCTACATGAGATATTATTCTGAAGCTGTTTAATTGATGTCTTTCCGTGATTGAAACACTTTGAGATTACACGTAAACATATCTATGCATAGATCGTCTCTTCTGTGCTTTTTCCTGTTGTGGCAGTTACTAAACAGCATTGTATTACCACATGCGCCCTCTTTTGGATTGGAGTGTGGATTACCTGTGACTGACTGTATTCGTCGTCTGACGTCCGTACCGTGACAGTTCAGGATGAATACATGTACCGTTACACCCCTAGTAAAGACTGTTTAAGAACATTTTAAGACAGATATCATGGCGCAAATGCAATTAGCATGCCAACTGAATCTTTTGAACATTAAACATCATTAATAGTAAAACTCATATATTCATTAGTCCTCCTTCAGAGCATTGTTGTGTTCATACTAGAGCTCAGAATTATAGTTATTTATTTATTATTGTCAGAATTATAGTGATAGTGACGTTTAAGTCATGCGTGATGTAGTTTGTTTATAGCTTCACTTTAGCTTTTTACTTCTAGAGATTGTATTTGGGCTTCAAAATTAATTAAAGTTGTGTTCGTTTGTGAAGATTATCTTGATGAACAGAATGTGTAAGAATCAGAAACTGTTGTTGGTCACAGAGCATATTTTCTGCAATAATCAAAAAAGCCAATGGAAAAATCCTATTTGACTTTTTGTCGAGGGAACCTGGGTGATGCTAACTTCCAGGTTGGAAAACTAGCATATGGCATCACTGCAGCACTCTATTGTCATGGTTAAACAGTTCTAGAGTTTAGTCTTTCTCTCTTTTCTTTCACCCTTTTTGGTCACATGCTGTGTTTCTCATTTAGTTTTCCCCCCTTCAGATGGGGGAAGTTGGACCAACCCTCTGAATTCTGAGTTCACCCAAATCCCTCCAACTGCCACAAGGTCTCGCAGTGGGCTCGAACTCAGTCTGGCCTAGTAAAATCTTGCACCGGTAAAGGGTCTGTCCTCCAACATGCCCTCTGGCGTACTCGCCGCTCTGACTCATTCTTCGTCTGGCATTAGACTAGAAGAGGGAGGGCGGTAGAGAGAGGCACAGAAAGGGGAGGGTTGGAAGAGAGAACGAGAGTGAAGAACAGAGGCAGCGATGGAGAGGAGAAGCTTTCCGACTCTTGTTTCCAGCACTACAGGGCCATTGTGTTGCATGCTGGGGGAATAAACAGCTCAAGAGGGTTATTTAGGACCCACATTATGTTGGTTCTGGTGTTGAGAGCACAGTCCTGCGGGTTGGAAGGGAAAGATAAGCCGGACAAGAGGATTTGAGTCGGCTTTGTAGGCTGGAATGCTGATCTTTTGACTCATTATCACTTTGTACATTTGAAGTGTCGCTACATTTGCCGGGGATATGTGGACAGCTTACAAAAATGGGGGTTTGTTGAGTCAGATCCAAACAAGTTTTATTTTTGTCTTTTTACCACTATAGGGACAGTAGAGCTAGATTTGAACTACTGTTGCTTGCATGAGCACTTTCACTCAGTGTGTACGAGCACACTGTTAGACCTGTTTATAAGTCAGAAAGAAATGATACATGATAAATTTTATGCCTCTGGTATTACCGCAAGAGTTTTCAGTCTGAATTATTCACTGTCAACATCTGCGAATGTCCTCTAATACGTTTTATGCAGATTTTCATCGGTCATGTTCTTTGATTCACCTCAATTTGTTCTGTCTTCCCTTCTCTACTCAGTACAAACCAGCCAACCATTTAATTCCACATCGATTAAGGGTAGAAAAAGCATGGTTGCAGTCTGTATTTTCATTGCAGTCCTTACTGCCAATGGGCATCTGATCTATAGTCATGGGTAAATGTAGTACAGAAAAATGTTACGTTCAGCTTGTTTTCTTGTTCAGAAAAGGTGTGGGGCTCACATCGAGCGCATATTGAAGATCTTAAATCACTCTATTTTGACGATTCCTGGCAAACATATTTGGCAGAAGTACAGTATCTCACTTTCCATCTCTTTGTGTGTAGTCTTTCATTCCAAGATTAGTATGTAAAACACAAAGATATGCCTGGATGTCTGGCCTAGTGTCAAAGCCTCAGTTGATGGTATTTCTTTTAAATAGATATTTATTTTTAACATGTAAATTGCATCTCAAGGTCACTTATATGCAGTGTTTTTATTGTATAAACAAATTATTAGTACCTTTTTTTTATTGAAATAAAGGTGAAATAAAAACAAATTTGATGAAAAAATTAAAAATAATAAAATAATTAAAATAATTTTGTTGAAGTACTAAAACTAAATTAAAGCTAAATATTAAAAAACTAATAAAAAATTACAAAAGCACATAACAACATTACTAAAATTTACTGATTACTAAATTACTAATTTCTAAATTTACTACAATTAAAATGAAAACTGAATATATATATAATTTAAAGGGTATATAAAATATAGGGCGGCCCGCTAATATTCGACTAATCGTTATTCGACTAGAAGAGGCTTAGTCGACTAAAAACTGCATTAGTCACTTTTTCACAGGGGTAAAAAAACTTGTAGTGAAGTTGCATAATCCGTGAGGAACAGACCGTTAACAGCGTCTCAATGTATACATGCCTCAAAGACATGAGAAATATATCTATAGAAAGCTTGAAATGTCAAGCAATTCTCAACCAATTCAAGTGGAAAACAAATATTCTCAGATATGTAACTCGTTACGGTCATATAGGCGCACCCACTACTGTGGAGATGGCGAGACAGAAAACATTATCAATAAATTATTAAAATGTTTAGACAGTCTCCTTACTGTTTTTTCACAACACATTCATAATTATTATTTTTGCCGGTGCACTGTGGCAAGCTTTATGCGTGCGCTTATGTGCTGATTAGGCTATGTATTAGGGATGGGCGATATGGACTAAAAAATTATCATGATAATTCCAGGTATTTATTTATATATATATATACTTGATAGTCATTAGTCAGCAAGAAAAATAACAAAACGAACTGGATTAGAAACTGAATTATTTAAGTATCAAACGCATCATTTTATTCTGGAGACTGAACTCACGCTCTGCTGCCACACTGGAGAGCGCGCTCACCACCTACTGGACAGGGGTGGGAATTACATTTACAAGCTACATCAACCTCAGTAATCTGTCAAAATGATGGACGGCCTTCATATTTTTTCCGTCATTGCTAAAAAACAAAAACAGTTAACGCGACCTCATATATATACATCCGCCTATCGTCCGCCTTTCGTCATGCGTGCTTGTTTTAACTAGACATATTGTTTCAACTAGACTTATGGTAATTATTGCGAGGAGACAAATTTTTATTGGGAGGAAAATTTTCAACGGTATTTATCGCAAACGATAATATCGCCCATCCCTACTATGTATTATATATAGGCAATTAAAGGTTCATTATTATGATTTATACGGCTTACTGATAAACACGTGCGATTAGTCGACTAATCGCTTAAATGAAGTTTATTGATGCTAAAGTTCTGTAGTTTTTTGATGTATTATCAATGTTTTGTCTGCGATTTAAATATGGTGTCTACCCATATAAAGTTGATATGACAAAGTTGTGTCTGAAAGAGTGGGTGAAAGCTTTTAAGAGCCTTCAAGGACCCTTTTAAACTTGTGCAAGTGCTGTTGTGTGGCAGTTACTGGTGTCTGACATTATTTGATGGTTAATGCAGTGAGCACAGTGTGACCCAGATCACCTCATTAGTGGAAGCTAATGGCCTTTCTGTCATTATTTAATATTGTATTGTTCTTTTATTTGTGTTTAATATTACAATGCCATAAATGTATTTTCAAAGGTCATTTATATGATTTTTTTTTCTTTGTGTATCCTCATCATCATGAATATAGACATCATTTGGCTTTATATTTAAGTAGATATGCTGCCATTTACGTTGACTTGAGTGATTCTGAAGGTTTGGTTTTCTGAACGGGTTATGGCATGCGGGGTGGAGGACCCAGGGTCAAAGGTCAAGCCCTTGCCTCATTCAGCCTTAGCAACAAGCTCAGTTCCAGCTTGGTCTTGTGATGCCGGATTACTCCAGCTTACCCGATTGTTGTTTTTCTCCATAACACAAGTGGCTATTGTTCAGCAGGCCATGTGCTTAAGTCACAACGTTGGGTAACGGAAGTTAGAAGAAAATAAATAAAAGGTCAGGAAGGTAGAAGAGGCTTAAGTCGACTTTGATGAAATAAAAACAACGTGAAAGTTGTCAGTGCATGCAGGTGTATAGCAGGCATGTAACTAACATAGACTATGCAAATTGATTTTCCTTTGTGGCTTTGCCTGCTTTAATCATCAATGAGAGATACTTTCCTACTGAATCCCTCACCTACATTTCACCGTTACATCTGAATGCGTGATAATTGCTGGTGTGCCGTTGTGGATTACGTGACTTTGAGGTGTTGAGAGATGATTGTGTGTGCTGTCAGCCTCATCCAAGTGTGGCAATATTTCAATTCTTATTGGTATATTTGGTTCTTGTTAGAGTAATGCATCCCTCCGGGTGAGTTTCCGGCAAAGCACTATGAGAAACATGGTCATTTATCAGACTGTATCAGTGTGTCCCTGCGACCTCTAACAGTTCATTTGCAGCAAGTTTCTCTGCATAAGAAATATATATATAATATATAATATATATGTGTGTATATATGTGTGTCTATATATATATATATATATATATATATATATATATATATATATAATATATAATATATATGTGTGTATATATGTGTGTGTATATATATATATATATATATGTATATATATATATATATATATATATATATATATATATATATATATATATATATATATATATATATATATATATATATATATATATATATATATATATATATATATATATATATATATATATATATATATATATATATATATATATATATATATATATATATATATATATATATATATATATATATATATATATATATATATATATATATATATATATATATATATATATATATATGTATATATATATATATATATGTATATATATATGTATATATATATGTATATATATGTATATATGTATGTGTATATATGTGTGTAAATATATTACACACACACACACATAAAAAGCCTAGATACCTTTAGTTTAACTAATTGGCTAACAATTTTTCTTTTAATGTATAAAATTACTGCAAAATTGTCATCTCTAATGAATCGGCAGAGGTGCATTATGGACCAGCATTATTTTTTTCTCAGTCAAGCTTAGTCATCTTCAGAGGGAAATATTTACAGATGCTGTTTGGGTGTTGTTTGTGTCCTCCTAATTTCTTTTTTCCCATGCATTTGCTATATGAAATTGTTTTGATATGCTTTTTGTACGACCTAAAAAAAACTCCATTTGAAATGACAGGAAGCAACATTACAAAGCTCTTGACTCATCTGAGCTAATGTACCTGCGCTTCTGTTTTTAATAGCATGATAGCCCCCTCACCTGTTTCCATAGGAACCCAGAGATGACCTCCCACTGTGCAATAACCTTCATTTACTGTGGTTTCTGAGGCTCTTATGGTGGTCTGCTTTTAATGTTGTCAAGCTCTCATACAAATATAACTTAAATCTCAGGGTCAGGGCAGTAATGTTAGTATGCGTGTGTGTGTGTGCTTGTGACACAGCAAGCAAAACAAAAAAAGACCTGGATTTTTGTTCCTACAGCTTTTAAAGTCCCACAGTCATGGCTGGACAGATGCCAGTGGTGTTCTTTCATTGATCCAGAGCTGTGGCTGTGCCCTTGAGGTCCTTCTGCTCACTAGAGCTCCAGCCAGTAGGGACTCGTTCTTGCTGCTCACCACAGCCCCTGCTGCCAGCCCTCTGCCAATCAGTGAAACACTTGAGTCTATTTATGTAATCGCATACCTGTTAAAAATGGGGCACATTTCTAAGGATACTCTTGTGTTTATATGTAGAAATGTGTATTTTATATATAATACTACAGGGCTGTTGAATGCTCGAATCTGATTGGTTGACCAACATTCTAAGGTGTGCAGTTATTTTCAAGGAAACGTTAGGCTAAAGTTGTTGTAGGTAAGTCTTGACGTCATTGCAGTTTCATATCACTTCGGCAAATTATTTCAGTCATTTCAATAGGTCCTACAACCTCAAAAGAAACAAAACCCACAACGACACAGACTAAGAAAATAAATATAGTAAACAATAGGATGAAAACGACAAATTTACAGAATCATGCAGACTCAGGTAGACTAATTTACATATGCTTATTCTCTCCCTATCTCTCTCTCTCTCTCTCTCTCTCTCTCTCTCTCTCTCTCTCAACTGTGTTAATAACTGTATCAACTGTATTATTCTGCTATCAAGGCTCAAACCTCCATTACTAGCTCTAAAATGATGTTTTGGAATTAGCAACGGAGGCTTGGGATGAGATGCGTAAGAAATTAGTCCCACACCCAAAAGTGTTTTAAGGATTAAAAACCTGACAAATGTCTTGAAATACAACATCGGAACAGTGAATTGAGGTGTGGTAACCATAGTATAAGCGGAATAAGAATTCAACAGCCCATCATCAATTATTCCTTACATATATACGGGCTTTCTTGCTCTCTCTTCTCTCCGACAGCGAGTTGACACACAAACCCACTTCACATCACTTCACCCATTTGCTCCGGATGAATATTGCTGATGTTCCAGGGCTTGATTTTTCGGTGAGGGATTGCGCGTATTGTGCCTAATTTTACTCATTCCGGCAGATTTTGTGCTTACGTCCAAAGAGCGGCACATAAAGCTGACTCTCAGTACTAAATTGAGTTCTTTTTCACTGCTTATTGCGTGTAAACAGTCAAAAACAGTCAAAATGCTGATCTTGGTGAGTATTCACATAATCACAGTTATGTTTTAAGTGTTATGTTTTATGTTTTAAGTGAACGTAAACAGTTATGAAAGAAACGCATGTGTAACAGTGTAATGGATCTGTGCGTCAGGTCTTAAAGTGACAGCAGCCTAATATACCTGCTGCCAGATTATGAGATAATACTAAAAATATCTATATGGCAGCTGTTCTCCATGGTATCAGTCAAAATTGTGGCCAGTGAAAATGCTGGTGAGCAAAAAAATTCATTTCAAGTCCTGTACTTAGAAATAATATTTAAAATAAAATAAAAAAAAACATTAATTTAAAAAATTGCTGTATGGCACAGTTTTTCTCTCAAAACAAGATCAAAAAAATAGGTAGCATTAAAGCTTAAAGGTTTACAGAAGCAGACACATGAAGTTCTTTTTAATACAATAGCGTCCTAAGGCCATTATTGTTGGCTGCGTAATGTCTTTTGATGGATCTCAGTTGTATTACTCACCGTAGCAACTGCAGATGAGTCAGCAGAGGCTGGAGCTTCACAGCTGCACCCTGACATTTCAAGCTTCAGCTTTGTGCTAGTCTGATGAACAGTTGTCGCCTTGTTCTTTGTTATTGTGGAAAGAAAGTGCACAGTTGAAAATGGGCCTCATCATCTTCCACTTCCACAAACACTGCATGATTCCAGTTGTGTTCAGATAAAATGTGTATCCAGCTGAAAAAAACGGGTCATACCAGCTGGAGGTGTGCCAAAAGTACTATGGTACTACCTTGCTCAGTCCACAAATATTTCCTGTATAATTTCAGATCCTTCTAGATCAATTAATCTCTATTTTTGAAACTAGCTTAATTGCTTATTTATGAGTCACCGTTCCTGGGGTTATACAAATTTGCATGACGCTCATTGTAGTTTGTGTGTAAGTAAGTGGTAATGGATGTTTAATTCCGCAGATGGATCACCACAGATGGAAAATTGTCAAACTTCTGCCACTCCGTTCTCGTCATTGCCAAGTTCCTGTCACACTATCCTCAGCTTGTTTTCTGTATGTATGTGTGTGTGTGTGTGTGCTTGGTCACAAAACTGCATCTTTGTTTACCCATTTCTTATGGGTCAAACTTCATGAAGTCCACTGAAGTTGCTCTTTTTCTCCTCTTGTGAAACTGAACTCCTTTGGTTTTTAAGGTTTCGCTATTTTTAGAAAGTAATTGTTACCGCTTTCGCTCTTAGATGTTCAACAACAGAGAACAGTACAGTTTTGTATCCCCAGGCACAGGATTTGTAGCGTGCTGGAGTATTTGTTCCAGAGTGTAGGTGTTTTCATCTCACACGTTCTTGTTAGACCTTAGCAATGCTCATTAGCGTCTGACAGGATTCACTATTTCCAGAGGCACATTTTTCCTGAGTGCTGCTTCATATATTGACACATGCACTGTTGCATAAAGGGTTAGATACTTTCGGCTAATTTGGTGAGCCGAACGGGATGTACTTTAGCAGCCAACACCGTTTCATCGGTAATGACAGTTCTTCATTAATTTTGTCACACCTGTAGACTTGAAACTGTTTTAGAAGCAGCAAATAAGTCCTCATTATGGTTTTCACAAGTGTTGGGCATTTTAAAGGGAACTTTTATATAAGTTTCTGGTGTCCCCAGAATGTGTCTGAAGTTTCAGCTCAAAATATCCCACGGATCATTTATTATAGCTTGTCAAATTTGCCTCTATTTAGGTGTGAACAAAAACACTCCATTTTTGTGTGTACCTTTAAATGCTAATGAGCTGCTGCTCCCGGTCCGCTTTCCAGAAGAGGGTGGAGCTTTAACAGCTCGCGCTTTGGTTGGTCAACAACAACAAAGCTGGAGAATCTCACGCAGCCAAAATGACGATTGTCAGTAACGGTGTTCAGCCTAACATTGTTCAATCCAGAATCGGACACTGATGGAGAGACTCAGGTAGGAGTTGCAACTTTTAGATTGCATCTGGACATTTCTGAATGGTTAGTGGTAAATTTATGTAGTTGCTGTGGAGTTGATTCAACTCATTGACTAGCATGTACCGTCATGTTAATCTTATGTGCAAATCCAGCATTGAATCGACCCTCCTTCGTGAAGCAGTCCGGTGTAAAATGACGGCCTGGCAACAACACTCTACTACAACAACTCTTCCTCTTCTCCAAAGCAGCCTAACATGGCCTCGCCCCTTTGTTGAACTGATTAATTATGTTTTTGAATTTCTGGAATACTGTACTCCTCACACTGACACCTGAAAGTAAATTATGAAGTCTGTAAAAGAACCTGTGAAGCATTTCCAACTAGAATCCTAACTGTCAGTACAGCGACATATTACTTTCTTCCTCTCAGTGTGCTCTGACCCCAGCAGTTGTGGGGAGTGTTTCTGTCTTTGTGGAGATCAGGCGGCAGAGGTTCAGTCTTACTTCTCTGCTCTAGGATGGCATACTGGAGCGAAACAGGGAACGGAGTGCAATACAGAGAAAGAAAAATGAGGGGGAGGATTAGAGAGACATGTCGTAGAAGACTTCTGCTGACGCTGAGAGAAGACGATTGAAGCTCCGTGTGCTCTCTCAGACTCACACTGGAAGCTGCGGCTTCATTACTGACGACTATGTGCATTTCTGCGTGTGCAGCGCATGTGTGTGTGTGTGTGTGTTTAGCTCTGTCTGGGGGGCATCTGACTCTGCGTCTCATTAAATGTACCATGCCTTTATTACCTTTGTGTCTGATTCAGAGACTGAAGGATATTTTGCAATTTCGCATTTGAATGAGCCTCTCTCTCTCTCTCTTTTATTTAGTCCTTCGAAATAATGGGCAATTGTCTTGAATAGGGTAAAAAAATATAGAGCTGAAAAATTAAATATATATAATTTTTCAAATGGTCAGTGAAAGGTGTTGCCTAATCTTCATAAAAAGTTGAATGTCAACCATACATAAAAGTATGTTTTCATAATATATATGTGTGTGTGTATATTACATTTAAAAAGATTATATACATATGTGATGTGTATAGTGCTGTTGAATTATCGCATCTAAGAGAAAAGTTTGTTTACATAATGTGTGTATTATTACATTTATTTATATACATATATATGTATGTATATATACACACACATAAATACTATGTAAACAAACTTTTGTTAGATGTGATTAATTGCGATTAATTGATTTGACAGCAGTGATAGATAGATAGATAGATAGATAGATAGATAGATAGATAGATAGATAGATAGATAGATAGATAGATAGATAGATAGATAGATAGATAGATAGATAGATATACTTGACAAATGCATTACATTTTGTGTAAAAAAAATTGAGAATTTGAGTTTTTGCCTAGGTATTTTAAAGGTGCTCTAAGTGATCCTGGGCGGAGTAACTTCCTGTTGACGTTCAAAGTGTTGTAAAACAAAACAGAGGCTAGCTAGACCCTCCCTCCTCCTCCCCCTCCCCTCCGTGCTTCCTGAAACAGTCATGAACGCGCATTTAAAATCATTCTTGTCGGTTATTGGCTGGAGCATGTTTATGATTTGTGGTCCAGGCTGCACCAGTTTGTTTTTGTTGCCGTTTTTGGAGCTTGTGGCGACTAAAGAGAGTGCGTTTTTTTTTATGTTTGCTGTATGTGACAAAAAATGTTTTGGCCAAAAAGGCGTGACATCGCTTAGAGCACCTTTAAGTAATTTAAATTAGTTCATTAAAATGAGTTATTACAACAAAGGTGAAAATGGGTCGATTTTGATATTGTTGCCAGACATTTGATGTTTTAAACAAGGTACTTTTCATTCTATGATTGATAAGAGTAGATGAGGAGTCATTGAGCTTTATGGATTCAAACAATGAGCAAAATTTTTATATCATCAAGAGTAATTGACCCTGGTCACTGGTCAGTCTCATTCACGTGCACTTTGTTGGTTCAGTTAAGTTGACGTGTTTGTGTGGTGAGAGTCCTTCTACTTCTTTTTAATGAAGCTTAAATTTAGCTGCAGAATAAAAAACTCATTTACATCAGAGGTCGCTGGTTACGGACTAGAGCCACAGGCTGAATGGAAACAATGGCATTCAGTTTAACAAGCTCGAACAGGTCGTTATCTCAGCTCCTTGCAGCTATGACCGTACCTCAAAGGATACATAGACAAACACACAAAAGTTTTACATGAGTCTGTTTGCAGGATCATGTTCCCAATACAATATTTTTATTACACCATTTTCATAAGCCTCAGTCATATCTCATAGCTGTTCTAAGAAATGGTGGCCTCCTCTGTGTCCTCATTTGTGAAGTTTTCCTTTCTTCCTTTTTTGGTGGCGGCATAAATTGGGTTTCCCCTACAAGTCTCTGGATGTTTTAATGGCTCTGAAGTTAGCCTAATTTAAAGGGATAGTTCATCCAAAAATGAGAAGTCTGTCATTTGCTATCTCTCATGTCGATCCAAACTGACTTTTTTGTCCCTAGGGCTGGGCGATAAAATAACGATAATTATTGCGATATAATTTTCCTTGCTAAAACGATATTAAGAGTTTGATAAATGTTCAATATAATGTTTATGCGGAATGAAACAAGCTACTCATTTGAACTGCGCCACACCCTGCTCAAAGTTCAAATGGCAGCAGTTTTGCCAGGTTTTCACAACAAAACCCGCCCAATTGCTACTCAAAATTAGGAATGAAACTAGTTTTAAGTCAGATTAAACAGGAGAACTGCACAACGATTACAGTCAGAAGGCTTTTCAATCTACAAATCACCATCATTTACCATGTGTCGTAACACTAAATGCACAATGGCATTGTGACAGAAATGTGTGATACACATATCGAATTTTATTATATTATTTATGTAGTTGTATTAAATGTATTAAAGCAGTAATAATTGCATTATTTTTTGTGATTAAGCTATAGCATTTGTGCAATTATACTAAATGTATTTTAGGTTAATTTTTTTCATACAAATACCATAGAAATCACATAGTTACATTTTACCATGTTTATGTTTGGTTTTAACTGTGGTTATCATGATCTAAATGTATGCTACTATGGATGACCAATGGTTAATTTTAATAAAACTCAATCAATTAAAGAAAATAAAGATTTGACATTTATCGTGATAATTGTCGACTGATATGATCATTTTTATTGCGGTAATTTTTTTTTGGGCCATATCGCCCAGCCCTATGTGTCCCCAAATAAGCAAGTCAGAGGAGACAGTGGCAAGAAACCAAAAATCCATCGGTGATGGAATGGAGAGAAAAAAAAAACCTGGGAGAAACCAGGCTCAGTCGGGGGCCAGTTCTCCTCTGGTGTGGTGTGATTCCAGGCTGCATCACAAGTCAGACTGCGGATTGGTATCATTCAGAATATTTCACCTAGTTCCTCCTGCTTGAAGACTTATATTCAGGATGCTCTTTCCCAGAGTATTTTGGGTGAACTATCCCTTTTAAAAGCCTTGTAGTTTACTTTTAAACAGGTCGGAGCTCTGTAAAACACATCAATTAATAATAACCTTTTGTGATATTTTTTGTGTGTGTATTTGTGTTCATTATTCAGAGGACTGAGATGGCAACTGTTTTGTTTTCCACTGCAGAGGGTGCAAGAATCTCAAGAGAGTGTTTGAGTCTTGCAGTGCAGCAGAAAGAAAAGCCTAGTCATGTGTCTGGAGGGGGCGGAGGAGAGAGAGACAGTTTATTTTATTTGTTGCCTAAAAGACATGTGATTGGGCTTATGGTCCATTCCCAAGACATTTAACTCTTTAAGACAATCTGGTGCACTTCTGTCAATGCCTTATGTATGTAAAAGTATTTAAATTATCAGTGATGCCTATGTATATAAACTTAAAGTATATCAAAATATACAAGTTTGAGGTGTCCCACAATGACTCTGCATTGATTGTTTTTGATGTGTGTCATGAATTGGCTTTTTGGTGTGAAGCTGGCACTTGGCGCTCTATGCTGCGAAGGTGGGATTTGCAAGTATGACCAAGGCTTGCTGTGTATTACATCACTTCCGTTAGTTTGTCTAGCTGAGTGGGCCTCTATCTAATGTCAACGTCCTTTATCATGATCTCTTGAAAAATGTACATTTTTCAGATTATTATATCATATGTAAGGCTTTACAGGGTTAATAACTGGTTGAAGGGTTCATATACTTTTAGTAGCTTTTGAATGATTTCCTGACCTGCCCAGAAACTACTGAGCCATTTGCAGTCCGTTGTTAAGAACCGGAGTCTCTGATGTTGCTTTCAGCCTCAACACTGCTTTTAGTTGTAGGATGGCTTTTAGTCTTAATTAAGGCCCAATCTGATCTTTCCAGAACAGCTCCAGTCATATCACAGAGGAGATACCCATCAATGGACTGTAATAAGGCTGTTATCGACTTATTTTTTTTTGATGCTTACAGATGATTACACCTCCATGTCTCTGTTCCATTCTCTGTCTATCCGTTCTCCACGGCCTTGAGAGCTTCTTTTGTTCTTTTCATCTCAGACGGTCTTTTTCCACCCTCTCTTCTCTTCTTCATTTCTCACCATCCCCCCTTTTGCTGGTGCCGGGGTCTGTCCTGCATGGCAGGCTTGGAGGCTTTGAAGTGCATTTAGTGTTTAGCACACAGGCTCCTTTGTTCCTCTCCTTGTTCTGCTGTAATTCGATTGGCCAAAGCCACTGCTCTGCCCATAATCGCATATCACTGGATGAGGAACACCACACATGCCTCTTGTCACCAGGGCTGGAAAACGTACGGTTAAACCCAAAAAGAGGGGGAGTACGGGACCGCAGGGAGGGGGAAAGGGGCCCCTGAAGACTAGGTGCACTAGATATGTCATCATATCCCCCCAAATCCATACATCATTTGAACAAAGCAGACATATTTACCGACTCTATGCTTTAGAAAGGTGGAAAAATATGTACTGTTCGCTCTCCAAGGTACTGAAACCGAGGCTGGCCTCTAGACTGACTGTCGGCACATTGACAGGCTACCCTCTGGATCAAGTGTGGATTTTTGTAGTTTTCTCTCTCTTTGAGAAAGCAGATGTTTCCTCTGGGCTCAGAACAGTCAGATGAGAATCTTGGGGCCTTTATAACTGCTTGTTTTTTTCCTACAATGATTAGGCAACTGGCTGTAGAGTCTTTGAAGAGGTTGTTTACATCTTTCTTCCATGAGGCTTTTTTTCATAAGTCTGTGAGTCATGTGGGTTGATGCCATGAGCATACGCCTGGAGCAAACACACTTTTTTTCCAGAGTAGAAACTGTAGTCATACCTGCAGTAAATAATAATGACTTACTTCCTGTTATCCTCCCTCTCTCTCTTTCTTGTTCTGTGAAACACTCTCTAACCACAAGGTGGCAAAGGTTTAATCATTAGTTGTTGTTTCCATGGCAAGCATCGCTATTAGTGTTACTTTTTATGCTGTTCTCTATTATTATTGCTCATAATTAGGGTTATGAGTTTGAACAACCCCTTAACCCTATGCACTTTATTAAACTTTAAAACACTTTTTCTGCATTGTTTGTGCTACCAATATGAATAAATCTTTGGTCATGCACTTTTTTGAGTGAAACTGTTGTTTCTAAGCAGTCAGACTTAATTTTATTATTGTTTTTATTATTGATGATGATGTTAATATTAATTTTTTATAATAATTATAAAGTTTTTGAATTTTGGCCTGCAGGTATAACTGAGTGAAATCCCAAAACTTAAAAAAATTATATTATATTATATTAATTATATTATATTATATTATATTATATTATATTATATTATATTATATTATATTATATTATATTATATTATATTATATTATATTATATTATATTATATTATATTATTTTATTTCTTAAATTAATTCCTTTTTAGCGTTGGATTTTTGGCCTGCAGGAATGAACTCAACTCAAACTTTGAGTATGTTAAAATTTACATTTTTTATTTTTAAGAGTTTTTAATTACTTTTTTTTTCATCATATGAACCCTATTAAAGCACATCAAGTACAAGTTAAGCAATCTTCCAGATAAGCGCGCTCCGTTTAAACCTGTCTGGCTGCAATTTTTTTCTTTCCTCTTAGTCTGGCTCTTTAATAGACTACTCTATTATTAGTTTACTGTTTGTTTCTAAACTGGCACAATTATGCTTCATTCCTTTCATCACAATTTGTTTGAAGCCATTTATATCACTGCATCTATTTTTAACATTGATAAAGTAGGCCGCATTAGATTTAGCTGCATAGAAATAGAACTGTGTGGATTTATAGCACCCATCAGTTCACATTGTGTTGCTGTATTACAGTGAATCACTGATGCCAATGACAAATCCACCAGAGAGCTTTAGTGGAAAGGTGGACACCCTACAGTGATTGCAATAATGAATGCAAATTTAATAACAATATAAGAAGGGCTTCAGGATCAAATTCCCTTCACAAGGTGATCTTCAGTCCTTGGCACTGTCAGCCTGAGGCGGAACTCTTATCACTATTTATTAACCTGCCGTTCTTATAGAAGTCAATTAAATATGATCTAAATTGGCATTTTGAAACTGTAGGCCTGAAGCATTAATGATGATAGATGCTAAGATCTTTTCTTACCAGATTACAATCACTGCAGGTCGTAGACAGACAGCTTGACATTTTTAAAGAGCGTGCCTTGAGGTAATTGTACCAGCCTTTTCGTTATTTTTACTTGAAAATGACAAGCCACTTTTTCACATACTCAAGCATTGTTTTGATCTAGTGGTCAATGAGTTTTAAAGCGCTGAAATAAATTTTCCAATTCTCAGCTGAGGTCGGCTTCACAGCCACGTCTCTGCTCAAGGATACACGGACCTCGTTTGCTGTCTAATGGAGACGACAGGCGGCAAGCGGCTGATTTGTTGCCTCCCATAAATTTCATTGGCTTCCTTCAACATTTTCAATGCTAAAATAGCAAGATAGATTTTCTGCTTGCCCTTCATGGTTTTATAAAGGGCACAATATGGAAGTGTGGGTGTTGAGATACTCTGTGTGCTTGTGTGTACAACTTGCAATTTAACTTGTAATTGTTCAACAAATATATATAAAAAAATATATATAAAAATGCATTTTTTTCAGACTGTGTGGGTAGATATAAGAATCAGTATTTATTTATTTATTTGAGTTTTGTTTTTGATTTGTTAGTTTGACACTTAAAAATTTCCAGGATAAACTCGTTTGTGTTCTTGTTTAGTGACTAATGCCTGGCTCACACTACAGGAATTTTAGGCCGATTTATGCCCGATTTTCCCCTCCCGAGAATCTGAGAAATCCGATGTTGCTCTCACACAAATAGGGGCCGCCCCGATCATATCAAACATGTTTGATATTTAGGATTTTAAATCGGGAAGATTACGTAATGAGAGAAGTGAATTACCAATGAGAGAAGTGAATAAGAGCGCTTTTAAAATTGCGACCGCGAAAGCAGCTGCTGCATGGGTCCGTTGGACAGTTGGGATGGCGTAACGGGGCGTTGAAGTGTTGCAACAACACAACTCCTTGAATTACACGTCTTCAAAAACTGACACAACCGTACGGACAAAGAGAAAAGCTGAGGAGAAATCATTATGGTTTTGAACATACCGGAAAGAGTGTAGAAAGCTGCTAGCAAATGTAAACTTTCCTTTTTATCTAATTGACAAATATGTTTATTTGTGCTGCGCTACAAATTTCAAATCTTGTAGTGTGTGCATGTTTGAGATTTGTCAGAATAAAATCTGTGAAGATTCTCCTTATATGTGTGCTGCAACCAGATTTCATATTCGGTTAGGATTTAAAAACTCCTCTAGTGTGAGCTTGGCTTTTGAAGGGATAGTTTACCCAAAAATTAACAGATTAAACTTTAATCGTAGATCTTAGATGCATTTGATGTTATACTGGCTACTGGCACCATACTTCATGGTATCTTTGCAGTTTGGAAAAGAATGCAATTTGATTTGAATAATTTCCAAGTTGGATAAGTATGGGGAAAAAAAGAAAACCGAATTTTAGAAAATATATTATTGTCCGGACTATTGCCCCTATTTAGTTTTCTAAAATATAAAATTAATAATTTCTATCATACAAGTAGTGTTTTCTACTTTCAGGCTTAGTTATTTAGGTGAAAGACCGCCTCTGCAGAAGATCAACGCCTACTTCTACATCGTTACCGCTGCAGCCCCACCCACCAATTCGCACACGACAAGTAGTAGTAGGCAAATAACAGACCTGATGCTAACACTGGATCGAGCAACTAAGCAATAAACATGCCTTTGAAGAATGCAAAATGTCATGCAGTGGCAGGTTGTGGAGAGCTAAACACCTAAAATAAAAAAAAAACGATGATGTGCCTTCTGTATTGAATCCGACAGGAATGGTGCAACACACTAATGTGAGTAAAAATGTTTTTACTGTTTCACTATTGCTTTGTTACAGATCACTTGATATGTACGGATTATGTGTACATGTTTAACCAAAAATCTCCCATGACCAGTGATTTCAAATATTCATGTAGGCCTGCAGTCAGATGTTTTTGTCTCAAAATCGTTTAGTGCCAGTAAATCAAAGCGGCGTCAACTTTTCTCTTAGTAGAATAAAAATAATCTGTTATGTAACCTGTGATTTAATTATATATAGAAAGCGATCAAAGAACGCTTCCTTCACAATCGCTGGAGCTGTCAATCAAACAGCGCTATGTTCTGGACACTTGCCAAAACTCCCGTTAGAATCAACAAATCGAAGTCCAAATCGAGTTACAATGCCAAGATCACTGGATTCATGCACTCAACATGTCTGTGATTAGCTACATGCTCATCACTACAACCTTTCATTCCACGATAATGCTATAATCAACACTTTTCATGATTAGTAAACCTTGAGAACTGTAATAGTAAAAATTTTCGAGAGAATTTCACATAATACTTAGCTTTTTCCATATGCATTGAAGTGAGCGAATCACAGCAGTGGGCGTTTACAGCAGTCAGGCCCCTTCAAACAGAGCGTTCAAATCAGAGGGCTAAATCAGGGTAGAAAAAATGCCTTTTATTTTTAAATTATGAGAATTTTTGTTCCTCATTCAAAGCTATCATGTGGTTTCAAAACATTTGCAATACAGTACTCAAGTTGTATGGCCTGTTTTTTTTTTTTTGGTGCAAAATCCCATTGGACCAGTCAACTGAGGGCTCGATCAGGGCAGGAATGACCAAATGAGCTCAAGTCATTTGTATTTAGTCTGCGCCTAACTCTCTCTATTTCGGCATTCGCTTTCGCCTGGAATCTCGTTCTTATTTTGAATTAATTTATTTATTGTTTGCTTGGGTAATTAGTTGTAGTTCCAAGACATTTCCCCCCTCAGGTGTAAGCAAAACATGCAGGTTTAATTATAGGGTCATTTAAAAACCGTGCAGTGTCATTTTGTATTCAGGGCAATGCCTCTGTAATCATTCAGTAATTCATGTTTGGTCACATTATTTGCCTGCAGCAAAATGTAAGATGCTCAAGGACACTATAAGGTAATGCGTTTCATCCATAAACATAGTTAATGCATAGAAAAGAGACCGGATCCATGTTGAACTGTGCAATGTGGCAGAACAGATCTCTTTAGTTGATGAACATTAAGACGAAGTGAGCATTAACTGACCTTTGCACAGCATGAAATGCTACAACTCCCTTATGAGATAGAAAATTACCGTTCCCTGCCGCAAAAACACTAAAACGAGCGAGCGCTCTGTACTCTGTTTTACTGCCTCACTGTCCGTTATAGAGGACACGGTTTTACTAGACTTTTCTATCCTGCAGTAGAGCCGCGGGGATGGAGCGAGGCAGCAGCGGAGTGTGAGCTAGAAACACAGTAATCAGCTTCTTGTCACAACCCAGCAGCAGGGATTTGGGAAGCCGCTCCACATCTGAAGCCCCATCACTCCACCTGCTGTACTTTCCTTCGTCTGTGCACCTGCATGTGTTCCCAGGCACGTAAAACACGTTCAAGTCACCCGTGTAGTGTGGAGACACCACAATCCATCTCTCCACAGTTCACTGCTACGCACCAGCTCACCTTGAAACTTGTTCTAGCCTTTTACTGCCCCATCACCATGGTTACAGCAGCGGCTCTGAGCTGGATGGGGTAGAGGGGGGCGGGGGTTAAGAACTGGCGGAGGTTGTCTACAGGCAATTGCGTCATTGTGCTAATTCCACTGGCTTTTTAGATGCTTATGATTTGATTGTGGGGAGAAAAACAATAAAAAGGGTTGGAAAGAAGTGATCTCTGCAAACAAAAACGGATCACTTGCACTTTAATTTTGTGAATCTGTGTGTGTGTGTGTGAGTGAGAGAGAGAGAGAGGCTATATATTGTAATAGTATAACACAAAAATACGTAATGTATACACTATAACAAAAAAAAAAACAAGAATAATCATTCATAATCTAGGTCTGGCTCATGTATTAACACTCTGAGGTCTGACGGTATCGCCGGCGATACCACCGTGGTTTTTTTCTTATCAGTGTGAAAGAGACTCAAAATACTCCGTCAATGTTGCACATACAATTAAGAGTTATACACCATTTTAATCTGTGGAATATATTCTTTCATTTGTGTACACTCAGAGTAAAAACAGAATTTTGTGCTTTTTGTAAAATAAAGAAAACTAACATGATGCGTGATTTCTCCTCTCCCTCTGAACGAACTCCAATCTGATAGTTCTCAGAAAATGAACTGTAACTTAGTGAATACTAATGACAAAAAAATTACACTTATGTCTAAAAAAACGTTAAGATGTCAGGTTTTAAATCATGTAAGTCAAATCGAAAACAAACCTTCTTTGTTTATGTAATCTGTATGAAAAGAGAGCCATGTCAGAAATCCGTGATTCAGCTCATTATCTGCTAATGCGGCCACGCCCACGGAGCCAGCGCTATTCAGACGCTAATTCAGTCAATACATGCATTTATTATCTCAATCGTGTATTTATTGTCTTGAAAAGTGTTTATCTGGATGTAAAAGTCATGGTTAGCGATCTCTAGAAGACATGCAGTTACTTCCTGTTTACTTGTCTTCTACAGATGAAGTTTAGATGAGTTTTTGTTTCTTTAGCGCCCTCCTGCTGCTGTATGTATTGGAAACTCCATTCATGGAATAGCCTCTTCTTCTTTTAGATGAATTTGTGGACTAAAATGCACAGAGCGCCCTCCGACTTCAAGGATGAATTGAAAACACCAGCGCTCATAGTAATGACAGTGAATATTAAATAAAAATAACTCCTCTGTATAGAAAATTGACATAAGCATATGAGAATCCAATATTTCTCCAAATGTGCATGCTTTTAAACTAAAAGCCTATATTCAGACTCTTTGCATCACAGAAATACATTATATTTTAAAGTATAATATAAAACCATTACTTTATATTGTAATAATATTTTTCTGTATGTTTCATATATCATAATGAGCTTGAGACATCACAGAAGGTTTTTTTTCACAGCCTACCTGACTGAAATGCCTCATTAATATGCAAGTCATTTCAGCTCATTACTATCCAATTCTTTTGTCTTCTCAGGTGAGAATGGCCCATTTTCAGCAACATAATCCATGCTATAATCCAGTGTTATTTTAGTATTATTTATATTATATTATTGTATTTGTTAATATTTTTAATTAGATTTTATTTTTATAATGCTAAATTTTCCATATATTGTAATCATTATTTCCTCAACTTGTAATAATTACTTCAATAAGCTCATTGTTTCTGCCTTAAATTAATACATTGTTAGCTAACTACGTGATTTTTGTATGTATATTGATGAAATACATTACTTGGACAGAGTCACCTCTGATAACGGATCACTCTAAATTGTAATGTGGACACATGCATTTTCTGTAAAGCTGCTTTGAAACGATAGGCTATGTATTGCGAAAAAAATTTTCATATTAAATTTTTAGTAATTTTGTTGTGTTTTTGTCATTTTTATCAGTTTTTTAAGCTTTAATTTAGCTTTATTTTTATTAGATTTAGTAATTTTTCAACTTAAACTTATTTTGTTTCAGTGAGTGAGTTGCCAAGGCGACATTTATAAAAGTTTAAAGCTTGTTTCTGATATTGACATTTTATTTTATTTCAGCTTTTTTCAATTCAATTTCAGTAGTTTTAGTTAACAATAACACCACTGATACGTTCGTTGACACCTGTCTAATAATTCACAATTTATTCATTGTGCAACTTCTCTACAGTAAATTGCCCTGAGCCATCTGTTGTATCTGCAACAGTCCCCAGTCGAGTATGAAGACCGCAAACAACAGAAGCTCCATCCATCTTCTTCCCGCATCCCTCTTAAAGTCCATTCAAAGCCCAACAAGACGCCTTTGATGTTTTACCACATCTCAGGCGCTTGGTGTGATTTTTGGAGCACCTTTGATCCAGAGCTTGAGTGAGCTCAGCTCACCAGTACCTAAAAGCCCTACTGTATACAAGCTGTATGAAAAGACCAGTTATTTTTACTTGTGTAGGTGTGTTTCTGCGAGAGGTGTTCCACCGCTGCAGCTGATGTGATGTGGTTTGTTCTCTGTATTTCACCTGTGTGTTGTCATTCTGTGTGTTCCTGCTGACACACTGTATGAGATCACATCCAGGCGACAGAGCAAACAGCCTCAAGACCCAAAGGAGGGGAAGAGAAGAAACTAGAATTTTGTTTGGAATAGAGAATTGGGACAGACAGATGTGTAAAAGTAGAGTTGTATGTGTGGGTGAGAGAGATAGAGACGCTGCCTCGCTGCAGTCTCAGAGGAAGCTCAACAGTGCATGTAATGGGGGGAAAAAAAACGTGTTTTCAGAGCCTGCAAATAAAGGAGAGCATCGCCATCGACCTTCTGCGGCAAGCTTCCTGCTAGCCCCACTGGGTGATAACGAGCAATTTACGGTTTAATTATGTCTCCAAATAGATCCAGCTGCACGCTTGCACAGTCACCTAAGCATGCCGACTACGGGTTTAAGGGTGGGGCTTGGTTAGCAAAACACCATATTTACAGTAAGTAAGCCATCACTTGTTAATCTCTAAGCTCTGCCATAGTCTGTTCTGTTCTGACTGGAGGATAGGTAAAAAATATTGACTAATTGACAGTAAATTCACAGTGTTTAGGACAGACAGCCGGACTTCAAGTTGGCATGAAACATAAGTTGCTATAGTCTTTTCTTCCCTATTGTGACATATATCCAAGTGAAACAGCATCTCGAACAAGAAAAATGTAGGGAGGGACTTGATTTTGTTCATTGATTGGATCATTGATTGCTATTGCTGTGATGTCATGTGAGTGACGGGTTTCCCTGCCCTTGTGCCAGTAAACACGTCATCAGAGAAGAGAAGAGATGTTGCTGCTTATTTTATTTATTTTGCTAAAAGATTATGAGGGTACATTAATTTTTTTACTTTTTTTTTTATAATAAACACCACATATTCCATAAAAAATAAGAATTGTCGATTGTGACTTTAATAACAGTCGTGACTATCAAAAAAAGTCAAAATGAACTGGCAACCAAAGTCAATCCTATTCTCTATCTTGCAAATAATGTCTGTACCATTAGTGATAGAATATGATACTAAAGATCAAGGCTTTCAGATTGTATCTTTACAAACTGTTTGACATTTTGGGAAAACTTTTCCCCCCTTCTCCTTCATTTAACAGGAGATTTGTCTCACTCTATGACCACAAACAATACACTTATTTTCTGCCGTTTGTCATAACCTGAGAGAGGTTGACAGCCCTGACATTACTGGTTTAGAGAATAAGAAAAACCATGTCAATCACATGAAAATACTCTAGAGGTCAACTGATATAGGTATTTTGATGGCCAATGCTGATATATTAGAGAGCAGAATGGCTGATATAAGTGGATAGATATATCACACAATTTAATTGAAAGATATTAAATAGTAGTAGTAGTAGATAGTAGAAGTTGCTGAATGTTGGCAGTATATGAGAATTATAGTGTTTGCCTCCAAATGTCTTGATGCTGTTAAGATAAAAATCATGTTTCCGACACTTAACGGGCAAGCAGAAAAACTTATCGGCTGATGCTGATAATTAAAAAATGCCAAATATCGGCCGATATATTGGCTTTGGTGAGTGGTCGACCAATAAAACACATTCAAGGCTCAGAGATCCTCCAAAAACCGCTAAAGATACACACACCCACAGCAGATGGTGTGTTTTGGTGTATACACATTTTTTCATATCTTGTGCTTTATTAAAAGGGGGTTGTGGGCAGTTTTAGGGTGAAATTTATGATTACTGTGGTGCATTAAATGAATGACTGAAGCTTGCAGTTTAGGGCCTTAATTAATGGAAATTTATACAATGCATCAAAGTATGTTTCCTTCTCTTTCTGTCTATCACCTCCTCTCTCTTTTTGTTCATCTCCTTTCCTCTCCTATTTTTTTTATTTTTCGCCAGGCCCACATCCTCAAATACAATTACCATCGTATGAAGGTTATGGAGCTCAGTATGATGCTCTTAATCTAGAATGCCATTTCTCTGCATAATGGATACACACACACACACACACACACACACACACACACACACACACACACACACACACACACACACAGACAGAGTATATACATACTCATGTCTCTTTTCTGCAGGTCTTAAGTATGCACATACCCACACATATACAAATAGTCTCAGATCCACTCTAATATACGCGGCACATATGTTTTGGAGAATCTGTAAAATGTTAAATATTTAAATTTATTTTTTGTTTTTATCTTATTTTTTTTATCTGCCTGAAGAAGCTGTATAATGGATATTTAAATATATTAAATATATCCACAAGACAAAAGTTATATATTTAAATGTTAAAAATGTTCATACTCTTCGCTTATGGAATGTCCCCACAATTCACAATTGTGTGTGTGTGTGTGTGTGTGTGTGTGTGTGTGTGTGTGTGTGTGTGTGTGTGTGTGTGTGTGTGTGTGTGTGTGTGTGTGTGTGTGTGTGTGTGTGTGTGTGTGTGTGTGTGTGTGTGTGTGTGTGTGTGTGTGCTTGTTTTCATGATTTATGAGGATACAAATTTGTATAATGACATGGGTATTACACTGGTATTACGACATGTATTAAACACGTTTTATGAGGACTTTTCATGAGTCCTCATATTTCAAAATAGCTTTAAAAACATACTAATCAATGTTTTATTAAAAAAGTAAAAATGCTGAATCTAATATTGTCTGTTGCCTCTGGAGCATCACAGATTGCTTGCAGCCTTTTTCAACAGTCCCTCAATTCTCAAGTGGCAAAGCTGGATCTCAAAATCATAAAGTCACTGTGGGGAAGGCGTCAAATGTGCAAAACACGCTGGGAAACCAAAAAACTTAAAGTAGCACTAATAGCACAATGCAGAAGGCTGCAAACAGTCATTAATGCTTAAGGAGAGTAAACTTGGGTTATGTAGTTGTTGGAAAGGGATGCTTATGTGCACATGTTATTAAAAACAAATTGTGAATAAAAACAGAATGCAATGATGTGGAAGTTTCAAATTTCAATATTTTATTCAAAATACAACATAGATGACATATCAAATGTTTAAACTGAGAAAATGTATCATTTTAAGGGAAAAATAAGTTGGTTTTAAATTTCATGGCATCAACACATCTCAAAAAAGTTGGGACAAGGCCATGTGTACCACTGTGTGGCATCCCCTCTTCTTTTTATAACAGTCTGCAAACGTCTGGGGACTGAGGAGACAAGTTGCTCAAGTTTCGGAATAGGAATGTTGTCCCATTCTTGTCTAATACATGCTTCTAGTTGCTCAACTGTCTTCGATCTTCTTTGTCGCATCTTCCTCTTTATGATGCGCCAAATGTTTTCTATGGGTGAAAGATCTAGACTGCAGACTGGCCATTTCAGTACCCGGATCCTTCTTCTACGCAGCCATGATGTTGTAATTGATGCAGTATGTGGTCTGGCATTGTCATGTTGGAAAATCCAAGGTCTTCCCTGAA